>NC_092162.1:55454637-55747137 GCF_045791955.1 Oncorhynchus clarkii lewisi | reverse complement strand
AGCCTGTGTACCAGTGATGGCAGGTTGGAGTTGTAGGGCCTGTGTACCAGTGATGGCAGGTTGGAGTTGTAGGGCCTGTGTACCAGTGATGGCAGGTTGGAGTTGTAGGGCCTGTGTACCAGTGATGGCAGGTTGGAGTTGTTTGGCCTGTGTACAGCCTTGGCTTGTGTACCAGTGATGGCTGGTTGGAGTTGTTTGGCCTGTGTACCAGTGATGGCAGGTTGGAGTTGTAGGGCCTGTGTACCAGTGATGGCAGGTTGGAGTTGTAGGGCCTGTGTACCAGTGATGGCAGGTTGGAGTTGTACAGCCTGTGTACCAGTGATGCCAGGTTGGAGTTGTACGGCCTGTGTACCAGTGATGGCAGGTTTGAGTTGTAGGGCCTGTGTACCAGTGATGGCAGGTTGGAGTTGTTTGGCCTGTGTACCAGTGATGGCAGGTTGGAGTTGTACAGCCTGTGTACCAGTGATGTCAGGTTGGAGTTGTAGGGCCTGTGTACCAGTGACGGCAGGTTGGAGTTGTACGGCCTGTGTACCAGTGATGGCAGGTTGGAGTTGTTTGGCCTGTGTACCAGTGATGGCAGGTTGGAGTTGTTTGGCCTGTGTACCAGTGATGGCAGGTTGGAGTTGTTTGGCCTGTGTACCAGTGATGGCAGGTTGGAGTTGTAGGGCCTGTGTACCAGTGATGGCAGGTTGGAGTTGTAGGGCCTGTGTACCAGTGATGGCAGGTTGGAGTTGTACGGCCTGTGTACCAGTGATGGCAGGTTGGAGTTGTACGGCCTGTGTACCAGTGATGGCAGGTTGGAGTTGTTTGGCCTGTGTACCAGTGATGGCAGGTTGGAGTTGTAGGGCCTGTGTACCAGTGATGGCAGGTTGGAGTTGTTTGGCCTGTGTACCAGTGATGGCAGGTTGGAGTTGTTTGGCCTGTGTACCAGTGATGGCAGGTTGGAGTTGTTTGGCCTGTGTACCAGTGATGGCAGGTTGGAGTTGTAGGGCCTGTGTACCAGTGATGGCAGGTTGGAGTTGTTTGGCCTGTGTACCAGTGATGGCAGGTTTGAGTTGTAGGGCCTGTGTACCAGTGATGGCAGGTTGGAGTTGTTTGGCCTGTGTACCAGTGATGGCAGGTTGGAGTTGTACAGCCTGTGTACCAGTGATGTCAGGTTGGAGTTGTAGGGCCTGTGTACCAGTGATGGCAGGTTGGAGTTGTACGGCCTGTGTACCAGTGATGGCAGGTTGGAGTTGTTTGGCCTGTGTACCAGTGATGGCAGGTTGGAGTTGTTTGGCCTGTGTACCAGTGATGGCAGGTTGGAGTTGTAGGGCCTGTGTACCAGTGATGGCAGGTTGGAGTTGTAGGGCCTGTGTACCAGTGATGGCAGGTTGGAGTTGTAGGGCCTGTGTACCAGTGATGGCAGGTTGGAGTTGTACGGCCTGTGTACCAGTGATGGCAGGTTGGAGTTGTACAGCCTGTGTACCAGTGATGTCAGGTTGGAGTTGTAGGGCCTGTGTACCAGTGATGGCAGGTTGGAGTTGTACGGCCTGTGTACCAGTGATGGCAGGTTGGAGTTGTTTGGCCTGTGTACCAGTGATGGCAGGTTGGAGTTGTTTGGCCTGTGTACCAGTGATGGCAGGTTGGAGTTGTAGGGCCTGTGTACCAGTGATGGCAGGTTGGAGTTGTAGGGCCTGTGTACCAGTGATGGCAGGTTGGAGTTGTAGGGCCTGTGTACCAGTGATGGCAGGTTGGAGTTGTACAGCCTGTGTACCAGTGATGGCAGGTTGGAGTTGTAGGGCCTGTGTACCAGTGATGGCAGGTTGGAGTTGTACAGCCTGTGTACCAGTGATGGCAGGTTGGAGTTGTACAGCCTGTGTACCAGTGATGGCAGGTTGGAGTTGTACAGCCTGTGTACCAGTGATGGCAGGTTGGAGTTGTAGGGCCTGTGTACCAGTGATGGCAGGTTGGAGTTGTAGGGCCTGTGTACCAGTGATGGCAGGTTGGAGTTGTACAGCCTGTGTACCAGTGATGGCAGGTTGGAGTTGTACAGCCTGTGTACCAGTGATGGCAGGTTGGAGTTGTACAGCCTGTGTACCAGTGATGGCAGGTTGGAGTTGTACAGCCTGTGTACCAGTGATGGCAGGTTGGAGTTGTACAGCCTGTGTACCAGTGATGGCAGGTTGGAGTTGTACAGCCTGTGTACCAGTGATGGCAGGTTGGAGTTGTAGGGCCTGTGTACCAGTGATGGCAGGTTGGAGTTGTACCAGTGGCCTGTGTACCAGTGATGGCAGGTTGGAGTTGTACAGCCTGGCCTGTGTACCAGTGATGGCAGGTTGGAGTTGTACGGCCTGTGTACCAGTGATGGCAGGTTGGAGTTGTTTGGCCTGTGTACCAGTGATGGCAGGTTGGAGTTGTTTGGCCTGTGTACCAGTGATGGCAGGTTGGAGTTGTAGGGCCTGTGTACCAGTGATGGCAGGTTGGAGTTGTAGGGCCTGTGTACCAGTGATGGCAGGTTGGAGTTGTAGGGCCTGTGTACCAGTGATGGCAGGTTGGAGTTGTACGGCCTGTGTACCAGTGATGGCAGGTTGGAGTTGTACGGCCTGTGTACCAGTGATGGAAGGTTGGAGTTGTTTGGCCTGTGTACCAGTGATGGCAGGTTGGAGTTGTAGGGCCTGTGTACCAGTGATGGCAGGTTGGAGTTGTTTGGCCTGTGTACCAGTGATGGCAGGTTGGAGTTGTTTGGCCTGTGTACCAGTGATGGCACGTTGGAGTTGTTTGGACTGTGTACCAGTGATGGCAGGTTGGAGTTGTACAGCCTGTGTACCAGTGATGGCAGGTTGGAGTTGTAGGGCCTGTGTACCAGTGATGGCAGGTTGGAGTTGTTTGGCCTGTGTACCAGTGATGGCAGGTTGGAGTTGTAGGGCCTGTGTACCAGTGATGGCAGGTTGGAGTTGTACGGCCTGTGTACCAGTGATGGCAGGTTGGAGTTGTTTGGCCTGTGTACCAGTGATGGCAGGTTGGAGTTGTTTGGCCTGTGTACCAGTGATGGCAGGTTGGAGTTGTACAGCCTGTGTACCAGTGATGGCAGGTTGGAGTTGTACAGCCTGTGTACCAGTGATGGCAGGTTGGAGTTGTACAGCCTGTGTACCAGTGATGGCAGGTTGGAGTTGTACAGCCTGTGTACCAGTGATGGCAGGTTGGAGTTGTAGGGCCTGTGTACCAGTGATGGCAGGTTGGAGTTGTAGGGCCTGTGTACCAGTGATGGCAGGTTGGAGTTGTAGGGCCTGTGTACCAGTGATGGCAGGTTGGAGTTGTTTGGCTTGTGTACCAGTGATGGCTGGTTGGAGTTGTTTGGCCTGTGTACCAGTGATGGCAGGTTGGAGTTGTAGGGCCTGTGTACCAGTGATGGCAGGTTGGAGTTGTAGGGCCTGTGTACCAGTGATGGCAGGTTGGAGTTGTACAGCCTGTGTACCAGTGATGGCAGGTTGGAGTTGTACGGCCTGTGTACCAGTGATGGCAGGTTTGAGTTGTAGGGCCTGTGTACCAGTGATGGCAGGTTGGAGTTGTTTGGCCTGTGTACCAGTGATGGCAGGTTGGAGTTGTACAGCCTGTGTACCAGTGATGTCAGGTTGGAGTTGTAGGGCCTGTGTACCAGTGATGGCAGGTTGGAGTTGTACGGCCTGTGTACCAGTGATGGCAGGTTGGAGTTGTTTGGCCTGTGTACCAGTGATGGCAGGTTGGAGTTGTTTGGCCTGTGTACCAGTGATGGCAGGTTGGAGTTGTTTGGCCTGTGTACCAGTGATGGCAGGTTGGAGTTGTAGGGCCTGTGTACCAGTGATGGCAGGTTGGAGTTGTAGGGCCTGTGTACCAGTGATGGCAGGTTGGAGTTGTACGGCCTGTGTACCAGTGATGGCAGGTTGGAGTTGTACGGCCTGTGTACCAGTGATGGCAGGTTGGAGTTGTTTGGCCTGTGTACCAGTGATGGCAGGTTGGAGTTGTAGGGCCTGTGTACCAGTGATGGCAGGTTGGAGTTGTTTGGCCTGTGTACCAGTGATGGCAGGTTGGAGTTGTTTGGCCTGTGTACCAGTGATGGCAGGTTGGAGTTGTTTGGCCTGTGTACCAGTGATGGCAGGTTGGAGTTGTAGGGCCTGTGTACCAGTGATGGCAGGTTGGAGTTGTTTGGCCTGTGTACCAGTGATGGCAGGTTGGAGTTGTAGGGCCTGTGTACCAGTGATGGCAGGTTAGAGTTGTACAGCCTGTGTACCAGTGATGGCAGGTTGGAGTTGTACAGCCTGTGTACCAGTGATGTCAGGTTGGAGTTGTAGGGCCTGTGTACCAGTGATGGCAGGTTGGAGTTGTACGGCCTGTGTACCAGTGATGGCAGGTTGGAGTTGTTTGGCCTGTGTACCAGTGATGGCAGGTTGGAGTTGTTTGGCCTGTGTACCAGTGATGGCAGGTTGGAGTTGTAGGGCCTGTGTACCAGTGATGGCAGGTTGGAGTTGTAGGGCCTGTGTACCAGTGATGGCAGGTTGGAGTTGTAGGCCCTGTGTACCAGTGATGGCAGGTTGGAGTTGTACGGCCTGTGTACCAGTGATGGCAGGTTGGAGTTGTACAGCCTGTGTACCAGTGATGTCAGGTTGGAGTTGTAGGGCCTGTGTACCAGTGATGGCAGGTTGGAGTTGTACGGCCTGTGTACCAGTGATGGCAGGTTGGAGTTGTTTGGCCTGTGTACCAGTGATGGCAGGTTGGAGTTGTTTGGCCTGTGTACCAGTGATGGCAGGTTGGAGTTGTAGGGCCTGTGTACCAGTGATGGCAGGTTGGAGTTGTAGGGCCTGTGTACCAGTGATGGCAAGTTGGAGTTGTAGGGCCTGTGTACCAGTGATGGCAGGTTGGAGTTGTACGGCCTGTGTACCAGTGATGGCAGGTTGGAGTTGTACGGCCTGTGTACCAGTGATGGCAGGTTGGAGATGTTTGGCCTGTGTACCAGTGATGGCAGGTTGGAGTTGTAGGGCCTGTGTACCAGTGATGGCAGGTTGGAGTTGTTTGGCCTGTGTACCAGTGATGGCAGGTTGGAGTTGTTTGGCCTGTGTACCAGTGATGGCAGGTTGGAGTTGTTTGGCCTGTGTACCAGTGATGGCAGGTTGGAGTTGTACAGCCTGTGTACCAGTGATGGCAGGTTGGAGTTGTAGGGCCTGTGTACCAGTGATGGCAGGTTGGAGTTGTACAGCCTGTGTACCAGTGATGGCAGGTTGGAGTTGTACAGCCTGTGTACCAGTGATGGCAGGTTGGAGTTGTACGGCCTGTGTACCAGTGATGGCAGGTTGGAGTTGTAGGGCCTGTGTACCAGTGATGGCAGGTTGGAGTTGTAGGGCCTGTGTACCAGTGATGGCAGGTTGGAGTTGTACAGCCTGTGTACCAGTGATGGCAGGTTGGAGTTGTACAGCCTGTGTACCAGTGATGGCAGGTTGGAGTTGTACAGCCTGTGTACCAGTGATGGCAGGATGGAGTTGTACAGCCTGTGTACCAGTGATGGCAGGTTGGAGTTGTAGGGCCTGTGTACCAGTGATGGCAGGTTGGAGTTGTAGGGCCTGTGTACCAGTGATGGCAGGTTGGAGTTGTAGGGCCTGTGTACCAGTGATGGCAGGTTGGAGTTGTTTGGCCTGTGTACCAGTGATGGCAGGTTGGAGTTGTAGGGCCTGTGTACCAGTGATGGCAGGTTGGAGTTGTAGGGCCTGTGTACCAGTGATGGCAGGTTGGAGTTGTAGGGCCTGTGTACCAGTGATGGCAGGTTGGAGTTGTACGGCCTGTGTACCAGTGATGGCAGGTTGGAGTTGTACGGCCTGTGTACCAGTGATGGCAGGTTGGAGTTGTTTGGCCTGTGTACCAGTGATGGCAGGTTGGAGTTGTAGGGCCTGTGTACCAGTGATGGCAGGTTGGAGTTGTTTGGCCTGTGTACCAGTGATGGCAGGTTGGAGTTGTTTGGCCTGTGTACCAGTGATGGCAGGTTGGAGTTGTTTGGCCTGTGTACCAGTGATGGCAGGTTGGAGTTGTACAGCCTGTGTACCAGTGATGGCAGGTTGGAGTTGTAGGGCCTGTGTACCAGTGATGGCAGGTTGGAGTTGTACGGCCTGTGTACCAGTGATGGCAGGTTGGAGTTGTACGGCCTGTGTACCAGTGATGGCAGGTTGGAGTTGTACGGCCTGTGTACCAGTGATGGCAGGTTGGAGTTGTTTGGCCTGTGTACCAGTGATGGCAGGTTGGAGTTGTAGGGCCAGTGTACCAGTGATGGCAGGTTGGAGTTGTTTGGCCTGTGTACCAGTGATGGCAGGTTGGAGTTGTTTGGCCTGTGTACCAGTGATGGCAGGTTGGAGTTGTTTGGCCTGTGTACCAGTGATGGCAGGTTGTAGTTGTACAGCCTGTGTACCAGTGATGGCAGGTTGGAGTTGTAGGGCCTGTGTACCAGTGATGGCAGGTTGGAGTTGTTTGGCCTGTGTACCAGTGATGGCAGGTTGGAGTTGTAGGGCCTGTGTACCAGTGATGTCAGGTTGGAGTTGTACGGCCTGTGTACCAGTGATGGCAGGTTGGAGTTGTTTGGCCTGTGTACCAGTGATGGCAGGTTGGAGTTGTTTGGCCTGTGTACCAGTGATGGCAGGTTGGAGTTGTACAGCCTGTGTACCAGTGATGGCAGGTTGGAGATGTACAGCCTGTGTACCAGTGATGGCAGGTTGGAGTTGTACAGCCTGTGTACCAGTGATGGCAGGTTGGAGTTGTAGGGCCTGTGTACCAGTGATGGCAGGTTGGAGTTTTAGGGCCTGTGTACCAGTGATGGCAGGTTGGAGTTGTAGGGCCTGTGTACCAGTGATGGCAGGTTGGAGTTGTTTGGCCTGTGTACCAGTGATGGCTGGTTGGAGTTGTTTGGCCTGTGTACCAGTGATGGCAGGTTGGAGTTGTAGGGCCTGTGTACCAGTGATGGCAGGTTGGAGTTGTAGGGCCTGTGTACCAGTTATGGCAGGTTGGAGTTGTAGGGCCTGTGTACCAGTGATGGCAGGTTTGAGTTGTACGGCCTGTGTACCAGTGATGGCAGGTTGGAGTTGTTTGGCCTGTGTACCAGTGATGGCAGGTTGGAGTTGTAGGGCCTGTGTACCAGTGATGGCAGGTTGGAGTTGTTTGGCCTGTGTACCAGTGATGGCAGGTTGGAGTTGTTTGGCCTGTGTACTAGTGATGGCAGGTTGGAGTTGTTTGGCCTGTGTACCAGTGATGACAGGTTGGAGTTGAACTGCCTGTGTACCAGTGATGGCAGGTTGGAGTTGTTTTGCCTGTGTACCAGTGATGTCAGGTTGGAGTTGTGGGGCCTGTGTACCAGTGATGGCAGGTTGGAGTTGTAGGGCCTGTGTACCAGTGATGGCAGGTTGGAGTTGTAGGGCCTGTGCACCAGTGATGGCAGGTTGGAGTTGTTTGGCCTGTGTACCAGTGATGGCTGGCTCAGTGATTGTTTGCGATTGTGTTGACACCCCCTGCTGGCCTGATGACTTCACTGCTGCATACTGAACGTGTTCACAAGCAGCTCTCGCACTCGCTGACTCAGCCAGGCCTCTATGTAGCCAATACAAGACTAAATTCAGAGACCCCTTATCTACCTCACTCCCACTGTGATCACCAGCTAAAGCACACACATACCCACACTTAATAAATGCATGGACACAAACACATCGACTCCCTCCCATAACACACTCACATAACACTGTTATAACACCATTGAGAGTTATTCCTCTGACAGAAAAATGTCCAAATACCTTGAATGATAACTAAACTACACAGAACAGAACAGTATAAATCATGACACAATATTTCCCTCATGAGAAAAACACATCTGTATAATTCCATCTGACATGAAAATGATGATATCTACTTAATGATGTCTGAAGTATCACAGTGCAAGATGATATCTACTTAATGATGTCTGAAGTATCACAGTGCATGATGATATCTCCTTAATGATGTCTAAAGTATCACAGTGCAAGATGCTATCTACTGAATGATGTCTGAAGTATCACAGTGCAAGATGATATCTACTTAATGATGTCTGAAGTATCACAGTGCAAGATGATATATACTTAATGTCTGAAGTATCACAGTGCATGATGATATCTACTTAATGATGTCTGAAGTATCACGGTGCATGATGATATCTACTTAATGATGTCTGAATTATCACAGTGCAAGATGATATCTACTTAATGATGTCTGAAGTATCACGGTGCATGATGATATCTACTTAATGATGTCTGAAGTATCACAGTGCAAGATGATATCTCCTTAATGATGTCTAAAGTATCACAGTGCATGATGATATCTCCTTAATGATGTCTAAAGTATCACAGTGCATGATGATATCTCCTTAATGATGTCTAAATTATCACAGTGCATCACAGTGCAAGATGATATCTCCAGTGCAAGATGATATATACTTAACGATGTCTGAAGTATCACAGTGCATGATGATATCTACTTAATGATGTCTGAAGTATCACAGTGCAAGATGATATCTCCTTAATGATGTCTAAAGTATCACAGTGCATGATGATATCTCCTTAATGATGTCTAAAGTATCACAGTGCATGATGATATCTCCTTAATGATGTCTAAATTATCACAGTGCAAGATGATATCTCCTTAATGATGTCTAAAGTATCACAGTGCATGATGATATCTCCTTAATGATGTCTAAAGTATCACAGTGCAAGATGATATATACTTAACGATGTCTGAAGTATCACAGTGCATGATGATATCTACTTAATTATGTCTGAAGTATCACAGTGCATGCCAGAGACTGGATCCAGCTGTGACTCTAACAGGCCTCTAAGAGTAAAAGTTAACAGTTCAGCTGTCTAAGATACAGCAGACTGACCCACAAAAGAGCTATTGTGTGGCCCCCAGCACAACAATGCAGCTTAGTGGTGCTACGAGGTAAAACCATTGGGATCAATAGAAGATTCTAATTAGCCTATATTGGCAGGAGCCCTGCGAGATTAGACACAGGATGTCGATTCGATTTCCTGCACTATCGGCTATTCAAACTAAGTTGATTCACAGAGAAATTGCTAAAATGGCTAAAAGTCAAGACAAACATGGTGGTGAGGGTGGTGGTATTGGTGATGATGGTGGTGTTGGAGGTGATGATGATGGTGGTGTTGAAGGTGGTGGTGATGGTGATAGTGTTGGAGGTGGTGGTGCTGATGGTGGTGATGATGGGGGTGGTGCTGATGGTGGTGGTGATGGTGGAGAAGGTGATGGTGATGGTGATGGTGGATGATGCACATCAGCAACGTGATCATCTGCATTAAATGTCCTCACAACAGTGAGGGGGGTATTGTGTTTGAATGTTCAAAAGTAAACACTACAGCAGTGAAAAAGTGATATTTGTTTCAATTCATTGACAGACAACCAGAGAAGAACAAGAGAAGATTAAAGATGTTTTCATTTGCTAAAGCAGTGTTGAGCCCAGCATTGCAAAAGTGATACACTGACATACACTGACCCTGCAGCTCCAGAAAATAACATCTCCACAAAGCACACTATAGCCTTCTGCAACGGATCCTGTGTGTGTATGTGTGTGTGTTTGTGTTTGTGCGTATGCGTGTAATGCATGTGAATGTATTTTTATAAAATGTTGAAATAATGTAATAATGCGTGTAACAACGTAATCAACCTCAAATAAAAAGCTATTCAAATCCCTGCACATCTGTACACACACTCCACCACTGCAAGCCTTGATGGAGTGAGGCATGCTCTGTCTCGGAAAGTGAGTCGAACTCACGAGGCACCACAAGAAACGAAGCAAACGCCATTATCCAGATTTCCTTTCACTGTCATTAAAGCGGGGAGCAGCTCGTGCGCTCGCCTTCCGCTCTCTCCGCTGAAAGAGAGAAGTGAAAAGTTAAAGAACTTACCTTGAAGTATGCTCCGGCCTTGCAGTACATCCCTTGAAATAAGCACAGAGTAAAAGCTTTGTGAGAAGCCAGGTCTGCAGAGGGCTTTGGACGCCAGCTTTCCATTAGTCCTCTGGGAGAGAAAAGAGAATACATTGTTGGTGAGACATCTAGAAACATGGAATCCATTGATTCAGTTGCTTCTCTGACCCTGGAAGTTGAAGGAAAGTGCTTATGCCTTGGCAGCAGCTATACAGGAGAGATAGAGAGATTACCATGGCTCCCCTTCCACCACTGGGCTTGTGAATGTGATCTATCTGCTGCCGGGGCATTCAGGTGAAATAAATACACAGTTGTATGGCAGTGAATATCAAGACAACATAATACTTTTCAAATAATCAGGAGAGAACAAGGCTTGTTTGACCTAACACTCTCCCCATTGTCCATTCCAGTCTGGGAATAGGACAGGGGGAGCAGACATAACAGATATGGGCACTCAAGGGATTTGGAGTGTGTGGCCGACATGGATGCGCACACACACACACACACACACACACACACACACACACACACACACACACACACACACACACACACACACACACACACACACACACACACACACACACACACACACACACACACACACACACACACACACACACACACACACACACACACACCTAATTACCACAACAAAGGTATTCCCTTGGTGGCTGCAGAGCTGATCCACCCTGCTCCAGATCTCCCTCCGCCACCATCAAGGGGTCTGCCTATATACTGGGACTCTGAGCCCTATTCAATCCAAATCAGGGATCAGTTTTGATTAACAACTTTATAGACAAATTCCAGGGCAGCATTAAAGCAGGTTGGATTGAATGTGCAGCTGAGTATTTGTGTTACACATTTTAAATGTGCTTTTAATTAATTAAACACTAATTCAACATACATTTGTCCAATACATGAAAGTTGTTTTTATTTATCCTGCAGACCCGGTAGACTAAGTACTAGCAGGCGTGGTTTGGTAGGGTCCTCACTACAGGGGGCAGTGGAGGTATCTACTGGAAGCAGGTGGAAGCTTATCTGATCTGAATTTTCTCTCCACTAACTGGGAATGACACTCAAACTGCCAGAGGGCACAGAGAATTTAATGAGGGCTCATTGTGTGGGATAAATGATGCTGCCTCCACACGCACACAGACATCACAAACACACCAGTTGAGTGTGTGTGATACACGTTAGTTACAGTGGAAAGCTTCAGCCCCATTTAAATAACTTTAGAGCTGTACTATGGTGATATCCATACCACACATCTGTCACTCCTGGTAGCCTAATGACGATGATAATTCAAGCGTACCATGGAAATACCAATGCATCTATCATTTTCCAACAATGCGGAATCCAGGCGACCCTAGAACACGCCGCTGGGCTAGAGGAGGTAGACTGCAAGTTATGTGTGGGGAAGACAAAGCCCGACTGCGCCCTACTATAAGCCGGCAACACCAAGCAAGTTTGGAACACCAAAATGGTCCCTCTTACTGGATTGCGGAGAATGTAATTAGTTATTGACGTATAGCAAATTAAACATTCGCCTTTTTATACTTTAAGGCTATATTTGGAGCTGGACATATGACATTAGTAAAATATTTGTTTCAATAAAGTTGGCTCATATAACAAACGAGTTAAGGATAGGAAATTCCTTAAAACAAAAGCTGAATATTCCTAATAGCCTAAGTAGCTAACTAGTTGCATTAGCGAGTGGAATTTGTGAGGTTTCGCGTTAACGTTAGACTAACAGCTCCGTTAAAATAAGGAAATTAAAAAAGACAGCATTTCGCACCATTATCACTCGCTCAATGAATATCTCGCTCAATGAATATCAAGGAAAGTAACAAGATAATACATTGCCCATGTAAGGGTATCTAGTGCACGGCATCAATTCAGTCAGAATTTGATTGAGGGGTAAAGCGGCGGTGAGAATATTCATAAATCATTTCCTCCAGCCTACGCTTTACGCTATACATTATTTGTGTTAGGCTAATACGAAATGCTTTGAGACCAGGTTGAGTGTTGTGTGAGAAAACGAAAGACAGTTCTCATTCAATGGCAGATCTTGTTGGGGAATAATATTAAATATAAAGGCTGACGTTGCGCTTCGAAAAGAAAGCACTTGTGTTGGAGAACAAGTCAGTCGAAATAGAATAAACAAGTTCAGGATCAACCCAAAACATTTTAACTGTCTCTAAAAATGTACGCTCTGTAACACTGTGAGCAGCATAGGAACGAAACACTTCCATAATGTTATAGTAAAATGGGAAATCTCACCCAAAACGTGGCCAGTTGTAAGGCTGCTGTCAGCATGAGAATGGAGACAGTTTTCATCGTTGCAAGCAAGCGGAGGCTGCTTGAGCTGGAAAAGGCTAAAAGGCTCGTATTTCTTCTCTGGTAATTGTATAATTTCCCCGCGGTGTGATAGCTGGTTTGTTCCCCCTGTGCTCCGCACTTCCAGTGGTAAGCTCTTCAGAAGTAGAAAGCCCGTCCCTACTTCCCTCGCTCTCTCATCTGCAGGTGAAGAGCGTTGCTCAGCTCAGCACCAAAGAGCGAAGGCATCGAAGCCAGCGTCACTCCAACCCCTCCTCTCGCCCGGCGCCGGAGAATCCCACTTAAAGACACACAGTGGAGTGGTAGTTAAATCAAGCAACCTGATTCTCTGGCTTCCGCTATTGCCCTAACGTTGGATGAGAGTTTCCCCTAATTACCGTAAAGGGGACACACGAGTGATTTGTTCGCTAACCCTAACAATTTTCTTAACCCTTTTCCTCAGTTTCCTAACCTGCTGCGTAAATTCGAACCTGAAAGTCACTTCGGTAGCGAAGTGGCGTGAAAATAGTTTTTCCGTCTGTAAAGGTTGAGGTAAGCTATTCATATTTATTATTCCAATGCTATACTATCGCAATTCTCCACTTGCATCGTGTGTGTGTGTGTGTGTGTGTGTGTGTGTATGTGTGATATGTAATAAATAGGTAATTGCGGTAATAATATAAAATGTTGAGACTAACAAACCATCACAGTCAACCATATTCATTGAAATGGTAATGTTACAGATATCATATGCACTGTGTCCACTACTGTCCGTGTGTATTGGTGTTCTCAACATTCTCCTAATATTCTCCTAACGTGGCATTTACCATAAAATGCTTATACCGGCTGCGCTCGTGCGCTGTCGTGCATACATGTATTTTGCCTCCCCACACCAAACGCTATCACGACAAGCAGACGCTCGTTGGCGCATGCTAGCAGTGTGGGTGCAATCATTGAATAACATGGATTTCTACATTTCATTTGCGATGCACGGGACATGTCAGGTCTGGTCAGCATGTTGCAAAATAAATGTAGAAATCCTTGTTATTCAATTATTGCACCCACACTGCTCGTGCTGCGACACCATATAAGTTAAATTATGAAAAAGCGATCACCATATAAATTAAAGATGAAAAAGCCTGGAAGGAGGAGAGGTGACTAGAAACGATTCGGTTGGCCGTTTTATGTGTGGATTAATTGTCTGAGTAGAGGTCCTTGTGCATTTCAGGTAAAATAACAACTACATTTTTATATCCCAGGACAAATGAGCTAGCAACAGCAAGCTAGCTAAATAGGAGAAATTAACGTTAGCTAGCAGGTGCAAGCTAATATTACGAGCTAAATTGCCATACATGTTTAATGATTTTCGACCTGTCCCCAAATTAATGTCATTGGTTCAGAGTTTGTTTTGATATTTTAACCTGCGTGTCGAGATCGCGTTTGTTGTGGGGGGGCAAAATACATTTATGCATGATAGCACACGATGGCGCACGCGCGCAGCCGGTTTCGGTTCCGTGTTACCTGCTTAACTCCCTACTTTACTGATCACAGCTGGGGTGGTTTATTATGTCACCTTATATTATTCAAAACACTCCAGTAATCTCCTGGTAAACATGGAGACAGCCTGGGACTAATGGCAGAATGACAGAGTAGTGGAGACAGGTGGCATTGCGCTCAGACCTCAGTAAGCACTTTCTCAGGGGCCAAGTCGCCCCAGCTTTACTCATAGTAATGATGCATTCATTACCCAGGCCGCCATTGGGATGCTAGACATGTCCCCCACACACACACACATACACCCCCACACACACGCACATACACATAGACATACACACACTCACACAAACACCTAGCTGGAATTGACTGATTAGGCAGCAATTCTGTACCCCCCTTGCGTCTCTCTCTCCACTCAGCTTGGAGCCCATTAATGCAAATTACAGCCAAAAACAAGAGACAACAAAAAAGATCATGTGAAAAAGTAGGCTTTTACAACAGGTAGATTTCTGATTTTAAAAAACTACTGTGCTGCCAAATTTTTCTCTCTTTCTGTTTCTCTCACTCACTCTTAAATTCTGCCATTAGCTACTGCTGTAGTTCTCCACTGACTCCCTCCACAGTATCTGTTAATAGGGAGAGCGAACAAGTCAACACAGTGGCACTTCCATGGAAAGGTGGATCCCTCCGGAGGAGAAAAGGGAATCAGGATATGATCCCATCTATTCCAGTATCCTGTGTCACTGCCTGGGCTTGACCCAGCAGGCGCAGTGCTCAGACGATGATGGATTCAGAGACTAGTGGACAGCTCTGGAACAAACACAGGGAGAGAGTAGGGATATTTCAGGCATGGGGTAACAGGGTACGCCATTGTTCGATTTCCCACAGTAGAAACAAATGCAGCTGGATAACCTTAGCGTCAGGGAAAGGACATGGCGCCCAATCATACTGAGACAATATAAAACTTGACCTCATGAAGTTGAGAGAGTATTGTGTAACCAGAAAGCATTAAAAGGTCTACATGGGAGATAAATGTGGGTTGGTAAGAGTGTGACATTGTGCCGTCGTTTTGTAATCATATTTTTCTTAGCGTTATGGGACTTGTTTAAGTTGTATAGTGACGTGTCATAAAAATCTGTCTTAACTGTCAGACTTCCTTTACTACATGTTTGCAAACACACCCTCACACACAGACATACACAGACATACACCCTCACACACAGACATACACAGACATACACCCTCACACACAGACATACACAGACATACACAGACACACACAGACACACACAGACATACACCCTCACACACAGACATACACAGACACACACAGACATACACAGACACACACAGACATACACAGACACACACAGACACACACAGACATACACAGACATACACCCTCACACACAGACACACACAGACATACACAGACACACACCCTCACACACAGACATACACAGACACACCCTCACACACAGACATACACAGACACACACAGACACACACCCTCACACACAGACACACACAGACATACACAGACACACACACAGACACACACAGACATACACAGACACACACAGACATACACAGACACACACAGACAGACACACACAGACATACACTTATCAAAAAAAACGGTTCCAAAATGGTTCTTCGCCTGTCCCCATAGCGGAACCATATATGTGTATATATATATATATATATATATATTTAAAAAAATTTTTTTTTTAAATTATTCTACAGATCAGGTAGAGGGCAGAACATACGGATCCCCTACCAAATCAAACCCACCCCAACCCCACCATGCTCTAACAGAGCCCCACCCCAAAAACAGACTTTAAGCAGGCATGATATACAATGAGTAATATAATCAAATATAACAAAAAAAATACAAAGCTATCATAAAACAAAAAGTAAAAATAATGATACAAATTCTCCTTTTGGGTTGGTTTATGGAGTTGTAAAATTAACTGGGTCCATGTCTTCGGTATGACGCTACAAGCTTGGCACACCTGTATTTGGGGAGTCTCTCCCAATCTTTTCTGCAGATCCTCTTCAAGCTCTGTCAGGTTGGAAGGAGAGCGTCGCTGCACATCTATTTTCAGGTCTCTCCAGAGATGTTTGATCGGTTTCAAGTCTGGGCTCTGGCTGGGCCACTCAAGGACATTCAGAGACACTTGTCCCGAAGCCACTCCTGTGTTGTCTTGGCTGTGTTCTTAGGGTCGTTGTCCTGTTGTTCTGTACTTTGCTCCGTTCATCTTTCCTTCGATCTCACAGTCCCTGCCACTGAAAAACATCCCCACAGCATGATGCTGCCACCACCATGCTTCACCGTAGGTGTAACCAATGTCAAATGGCTAGCTAGTTAGCGGTGGTGCGCGCTAATAGCGTTTCAATCGGTGACGTCACTTGCTTTGAGACCTTGAAGTAGTGCTTCCCCTTGCTCTGCAAGGGCCGTGGCTTTTGTGGAGCGATGGGTAACGATGCTTCGTGGGTGACTGTTGTTGATGTGTGCAGAGGGTCCCTGGTTCGAGCCCGGGTAGGGGCGAGGGGACGGACTAAAGTTATACTGTTACATAGGGATGGTGCCAGGCTTCCTACAGATGTGAAACTTGGCATTCAGGCCAAAAAGTTCAATCTTGGTTTCATCAGACAAGAGATTCTTGTTTCACATGGTCTGAGAGTCTTTAGGTGTCTTTTGACAAACTCCAACCGGCCTGTCATGTGCCTTTTACTGAGGAGTGACTTCCATCTGGCCTCCAGCACTCTAGTTATACTAATAGGAGGCTCTGGCATGGAGCGTTATTTCACTCATTCAGGGGAGGGTGTTTTTCCCTTACATTACAATCAAACACATACTCACACACATGCATTAATGCACAAATGTAGAAGCGCACACGCACACACATGCACTCAAAAAGGCTATTTGATTGCATTTCCTATTTGATTTGACCTTTAAGGTTTTTGGGGTCTGTTTTCCAGACTTGTGGACTCTAGGACCTGACTCTATCCCTTCTTCAGATGTGATGTAGTACATGGGATACTCTGTCATTCAGCGTGGGACGGTGAGTAAATTCCTCCATTTAATTATCGGAGCCTTTGCCCAATAAAAATACCATCTGGGTGCTAGCAATAGATTAGTTTAAGGCCATACAAAATTATTAAACCATTCCCAGTGAAAGAGTCTCTGTCCCCCTTTAAAAGATTCAGACTTTTTATGTTTGTTACAAAGCTAGAGAATGCTGATGCACTGGGCACCAGAGCCTGTGCCCCCTGGAACACCACGACAGGACGCCTACCAAGGGTCAGGAGAGGGGGAGGGATCTCCTGTCTGACCCCCGACGACCACCCTCTCTGCCCAAATGGTTTATTCATATACCAGGCTACCAGTATGAGAACAGACACAGGGCAGTGTACTATGCACAGGGCTTAACTCCTAACATGGCAGCCTGTGAGGTACTGGTACTGTAGCTATGGTACATTTACTGCATAATACCACGACCTACTGGAGGGTCAGAGCACAGCGGGCAAACTGTTTGAAATGACAAACTCAAAGACAAATCCTCACACACATAGGTAGACCGACAGTACAGCAAAGTATTTCTCATAGTGTCGACACATGCCCTCCAGAAATCCAAACCCAGGAACATATGGCTGCATCTCATTCAGCAGACGCTGCTCACCTCCAATCCACCTTAGCACATTACTTTAGGGGCTAACACATACACAGACATGCGCATACATAGAATTGACATGAACGCACATGCACACAAACACACACACAATTAATTATTGATTGATTGATAAACAGATAGATGGATACCGTTGAAGTCGGAAGTTTACATACACTTAGGTTGGAGTCATTAAAACTCGTTTTTCAACCACTCCACACATTTCTTGTTAACAAACTATAGTTTTGGCAAGTCGGTTAGGACATCTACTTTGTGCATAACACAAGTAATTTTTCCAACAATTGTTTACGGACAGATTATTTCACTGTATCACATTTCCAGTGGGTCAGAAGTTTACATACACTAAGTTGACTGTGCCTTTAATTAAACACCTTGGAAAACTCCAGAAAATGATGTCATGGCTTTAGAAGCCTCTGATAGGCTAATTGACATAATTTGAGTCAATATGAGGTGAACCTGTGGATATATGTCAAGGCCTACCTTCAAACTCGGTGCCTCTTTGCTTGACATCATGGGAAAATCAAGAGAAATCAGCCAAGACCTCAGAAAAAACATTGTAGACCTCCACAAGTCTGGTTCATCCTTGGGAGCAATTTCCAAACGCCTGAAGGTACCACGTTCGTCTGTACAAACAATAGTACGCAAGTATAAACACCATAGGACCACACAGCCGTCATACCGCTCAGGAAGGAGACGCATTATGTCTCCTAGAGATGAACGTACTTTGGTGCGAAAAGTGCAAATCAATCCCAGAGCAACAGCAAAGGACCTTGTGAAGATGCTAGAGGAAACAGGTACAAAAGTATCTATATCCACAGTAAAACGAGACCTATATGAATGAATGCCAAGTGTCACGTCTGGAGGAAACCTGGCACTATTCCTACGGTGAAGCATTTTGGTGGCAGCATTATGCTGATGGGATGTTTTTCAGCGGCATCAACAATAACCCTAAGCACACAGCGAAGACCATGCAGAAGTGGCTTCGGGGCGAGTCTCTGAATGTCCTTGAGTGGCCTAGCCAGAACCCCGACTTGAACCCGATCAAACATCTCTGGAGAGACCTGAACATATCTGTGCAGTGATGATCCCCATCCAACCTAACAGAGCTTGAGAGGATCTGCAGAGGAGAATGTAGCATCATACCCAAGAAGATTCTAGGCTGTAATCGCTGCCTAAGGTGCTTCTACAAAGTACTGAGTAAAGGGTCTGAATACTTACGCAAATGTGATTTTTCCTGGGTTTTTTTCTTATATATTTGCAGAAATATTCTGTGTAAATCGATGAGGAAAAACAACAATTGATTCCATTTTAGAATAAGGCTGTAATGTAACAAAATGTGGAAAAAGTCAAGGGGTCTGAATACTGTATGTGTATTTCTCAGGGGTATGACATTAGAATTGTAACCAGCTCTGCAATGCTTGTTTGAAAAAGAGAGATACTTTGAAAAAGGTTTCATTTTCAATTAATCAAAAATTAGACATGACAATGTTTTGCACTCTTCATGAATAATCTATACAACTTGTAGACAAGCTTTTTGAATGGATAAAAGATACCGTATTCATTTTGCTCTCTGAAATCAAATAAAAAGTACAAAAATCAATAACTTCACATTAAGGTTGGTCTCTCTGAACAATTTAGCAATTACCCACAGTATATTTCACAACCACTTAAAAACGAATTCACAGAAACAACCACTTTCTTGAAGCCCCTCTGAATGAGGAAGAGCTCCTTGTTAAGGGATCATCCCAGAGGTCTAGTCAGTCAGTACAGCTCTCACATTACACCGGCTTCAGGAAATCCTTAAGACTTCAGCCACCCAAGCCATAGACTGTTCTCTCTGCTTCCCATGGCAAGCGTTACCGGTGCAAGTCTGACACCAACAGGTTTCTGAACAGCTTCTATCCCCAAGTCATAAGACTGCTAAATAGCTAACAGAATGGCTACACGGACTATCTGCGTTGAACCTTGTATTTGTATTTTTGCACTGTCTCTATGCATACTCACAGGACTCTACACTCTCAGGCACACTGACACGCCAACACACACATAACATGCACACACATTTATGCTGACTCTACACAACCGCACACCTACTCACATGAAATCATAATTTACTCTGCTGCTGCTCTGTTTATCATATATCCTGATGCCTAGTCACCTTACAGTACATATCTACTTCTAGTGATCCAGTATCCCTGCACATTGTAAATATGGTACTGGAGCTGACCCTGTATCTCGTATGCTTACTTACTTTCTCATGTTCTTCTTATTTCTTATTTTTATTTCTTGTGTGTGTTTGTTCTACTTTATGTTATTCTTAGTATTACATTTATATTGATTACTGCATTGTTGGGTTTGGAGCTTGCAAGAAAGGCACTTCACTGGACTTGTGCACCTTACATTAAAACTTGAAACTAGACTGCAGGCTCCACGGCTGCAGGCTCCACGGCTGTATGCTCAGGTGTCCCTGAACGATGCCACTCAACTAGAGGATCCTTCATTCATCATCGTCCGCAGAGCGTGGAAATTAAACCCCAAAAACGAAGCAGTTTTCCAGCGTCTTAGATTCTGGGGCCAAGACACTTCATCAAACAACAGATCATCAAAACACACTTTGTAAGAAAAATTATTTCCGCAGATGATAAAACCAATTTTTCAAAGACTAAGTATAATGGAATTCATGAAAAGGCAATTTCACCCTTGGGTAGAAATGGGGCAGCCCAGTACGGGTATGTTTGGTTTTTTGTAAAGTTGATTTCCTTATTGTAAACACAGTGCTAGTGCCTACAGTACATTGACACTCCATTGCATCTCTAGTGTGTGTGCATGGCAGTGCATGCTGCAAGCATTAAAGCTTCTTTGTGAGTGTCTTAGCTGTTCAAACAGGGACCAGGGATAGACACACACATTCCTCTGCTATGTCCATCAGTCATTATCTGGGTAAAGTAATAAACTGTGTTTTTTTGTGTGTGTGTGTGCATGCGTGTGTTTGTGTATGTATATGTGTGTATGTGTTTGTGAGCGTGTGTGAATGTGTGTGTGTGTGTACGCTCATGTGTGTGCCACCCACATAGCTACAGTATACACTGACTGCACAGAGAAAGCTTTAGTCATGCTGTGCTGGATCCATAGATTTACATATCTTTAGACTCAGGACCTTGACACAATAAGACAGAGAAAAGCTTCACCTTGTCCTACCTGCTAGGGATTATTTCTCCACTGTTTACACAAGTCAGAGGAGGCCTTGATTTCCTCCAGACTCAGAGGATGTACAAATCAATGCTTCATCATTACGTATCTGCCCTAAAATGACCCTTGGAAAGATATCATATGTACTGAGTTTATTCAAAAGACCAGACCTTCGTATTGGAGAGACAGCATCTCAGATTGAACATGCATTTTAATTATATGAGTTTCATCTGGCCATGTATGAGTGCGCGCAACTCCAGAGATCGAGATTAAAAGCCTTGTAGCAAAGGAAAATATTGACAATATCCCCTGTTGCATTTCATTAAGTCATTCATTAAAGCGTTCTAACATGACCATGTTTAATACAACCCGATCTCATTCAATGCCTTCTGTTCTCAGAGGGCAAATTACTCTATTCAATCCGTTTCCCCCTACATAAAGACACGCTGTGCCAGAGTCTGCCGTACTAGTTAACCTTTCGGACGTGCGTTCAAGCCCCGTTTCAGCCACTTTCCTGCCCCTGCCCCTCTACTTTCTACTGCCCCTGCCCCTCTACTTTCTACTACCCCTGCCCCTCTACTTTCTACTACCCCTGCCCCTCTACTTTCTACTGCCCCTGCCCCTCTACTTTCTACTGCCCCTGCCCCTCTACTTTCTACTACCCCTGCCCCTCTACTTTCTACTACCCCTGCCCCTCTACTTTCTACTACCCCTGCCCCTCTACTTTCTACTGCCCCTGCCCCTCTACTTTCTACTACCCCTGCCCCTCTACTTTCTACTACCCCTGCCCCTCTACTTTCTACTACCCCTGCCCCTCTACTTTCTACTACCCCTGCCCCTCTACTACCCCTGCCCCTCTACTACCCCTGCCCCTCTACTACCCCTGCCCCTCTACTACCCCTGCCCCTCTACTACCCCTGCCCCTCTACTACCCCTGCCCCTCTACTTTCTACTACCCCTGCCCCTCTACTTTCTACTACCCCTGCCCCTCTACTTTCTACTACCCCTGCCCCTCTACTTTCTACTGCCCCTGCCCCTCTACTTTCTACTGCCCCTGCCCCTCTACTTTCTACTACCCCTGCCCCTCTACTTTCTACTACCCCTGCACCTCTACTTTCTACTACCCCTGCCCCTCTACTTTCTACTACCCCGTCTACACTTTTCTACTGTTCTTACCATAACAGTAAAATAGTTAAATCGGACATCCGATCTCCTTAAAAAGACAGGGCAGAAGGACTGATTCATCTCTTTCTGTTATTATGTAGAAAGATGGGGTGATGACCAGTCAGTTTAAACTACTACTACATCCTTCAAGTGTATAACACCATGGGATACATAACTCTAAACATATCTACATGTTGCGTAGGCCCACATTACATTGTCACAAGGGTTGTTAGCAAAAATAAGACTTTGAAGTTGCATTCCAAGTAAACCTGCCCAAAACCTTCAAATGTCAAAATGTGAACTCTGCAAACACTTAGTGAGTGAGTTTTCCATTAGTGTTATTCTGCGCACTCTTGCAAATCGGTTTCATGATCGGTTACCTGCCTATATTCTCACAGGGAGAAGTGGGTTACGGCTGAATGGAAAGTAGAACAGGTTTTTTGGCAGGGTTCCATTGTGCCACAGACAGTAGTTCCATATCCTATTTATCAGTGACCAGCCTTCATCACTTCATTCATAATAACACACTGATCATTACAAACCAACTTAGCTACCTTGATAAAATGTGGTGCAGACTAAACAGTCAAGCCATGCCAGAATCAACTTCTTGTAACGGTTTTCTTGATGAGAAGGAGAGTCGGACCAAAATGCAGCGTGTAGAGTGCGATCCATATTTTAATGAACAAACGTAAAACACGAATCAATGCAAACACTACAAAATAAAGAACGTGATGAACGTAACGAAAACCTAAAACAGCCTATCTGGTGAAAAAAAACACATAGACAGGAACAATCACCCACAAACACACAGTGAAACCCAGGCTACCTAAATATGGTTCCCAATCAGAGACAATGACGAACACCTGCCTCTGACTGAGAACCATATCAGGCTGAACATAGAAATAGACAAACAAGACATGAAACATAGAATACCCACTCAGATCACACCCTGACCAATCAAAACATAGAAAATACAAAGTAAACTATGGTCAGGGCGTGACAGTACCCCCCCCCCCAAGGTGCGGACTCCGGCCGCAAAACCTGAACCTATAGGGGAGGGTCTGGGTGGGCATCTGTCCGCGGTGGCGGCTCTGGCGCTGGACGTGGACCCCACTCCATGACAGTTTTAATCTCCCTCCTAAACGTCCCTAAATAGGTTACCCACCACAATGATAACATGGGACAGAGGGACAGCTCGGGACAGAGGTAACTCGGGACAGATAGGTAGCTCAGCACTGAGAGGAAGCTCAGCACTGAGAAGAAGCTCAGCACTGAGAGGAAGCCCAGGCAGGTAGTAGAAACTACCAGAACCTGGCTGGCTGGCGGTTTCAGCAGATCCTGGTCGACTAGCAGATCTGGGAGAATCTGGTCGACTGGCGGATCTGGGAGAATCTGGTCGACTGGCGGATCTGGGAGAATCTGGTCGACTGGCGGATCTGGGAGAATCTGGTCGACTGGCGGATCTGGGAGAATCTGGTCGACTGGCGGATCTGGGAGAATCTGGTCGACTGGCGGATCTGGGAGAATCTGGTCGACTGGCGGATCTGGGAGAATCTGGTCGACTGGCGGATCTAGGAGAGTCTGGTCGACTGGCAGATCTGGAAGAGTCTGGTCGACTGGCAGATCTGGAAGAGTCTGGTCGACTGGCAGATCTGGAAGAGTCTGGTCGACTGGCAGATCTGGAAGAGTCTGGACGACTGGCAGATCTGGAAGAGTCTGGACGACTGGCAGATCTGGAAGAGTCTGGACGACTGGCAGATCTGGAAGAGTCTGGTCGACTGGCAGATCTGGAAGAGTCTGGTCGACTGGCAGATCTGGAAGAGTCTGGACGACTGGCAGATCTGGAAGAGTCTGGACGACTGGCAGATCTGGAAGAGTCTGGACGACTGGCAGATCTGGAAGAGTCTGGACGACTGGCAGCTCTGGCTGCTCCATGCTGACTGGCTGCTCCATGATGACTGGTAGCTCTGGCTGCTCCATGCTGACTGGCTGCTCCATGCTGACTGGCAGCTCTGGCTGCTCCATGCTGACTGGCTGCTCCATGCTGACTGGCAGTTCTGGCTGCTCCATGCTGACTGGCTGCTCTGGCTGCTCCATGCTGACTGGCTGCTCCATGCTGACTGGCTGCTCTGGCTGCTCCATGCTGACTGGCTGCTCCATGCTGACTGGCTGCTCCATGCTGACTGGCTGCTCCATGCTGACTGGCGGCCCTGGCTGCTCCATGCTGACTGGCGGCCCTGGCTGCTCCATGCTGACTGGCGGCCCTGGCTGCTCCATGCTGACTGGCGGCCCTGGCTGCTCCATGCAGACTGGCAGCTCTGGCGGCTCCTTGCAGACTGGCAGCTCTGGCGGCTCCTTGCAGACTGGCAGCTTTGGCGGCATCCTGCAGACAGGCAGCTCTGGCGGCTCCTTGCAGACTGGCAGCTCTATGCAGACTGGCAGCTCCTTGCAGACTGGCAGCTCCTTGCAGACTGGCAGCTCCTTGCTAACTGGCAGCTCTAAGCTAACTGGCAGCTCTATGCTAACTGGCAGCTCTATGCTAACTGGCAGCTCTATGCTAACTGGCAGTTCTGAACAGGCGGGAGACTCCGGCAGCGCTGTAGAGAAGGAAGGCTCTAACAGCGCTAAACAGGCGGGAGACTCCGACAGCGCTGGAGAGGAGGAGGGCTCCGACAGCGCTGGACAGGCGAGGCGCACTGTAGGCCTGATGCGTGGTGCTGGCACTGGTGGTACTGGGCCAAGGACACGCACGGGAAGCCTGGTGCGGGGAGCTGCTACCGGAGGGCTGGGGTGTGGAGGTGGCACAGGATGGGTTAGACCGTGAAGGCGTACTGGAGATCTTGAGAGCGGTGCTGGCACAGGACATGCAAGGCTAGGGAGGTGCACAGGAGGCCTGGTACGTGAGACTGGCACCATCTCCACCAGCCGACTAACACGCACCTCAGGACAAGTATGGAGCGCTGACCCAGGTGCCATCAAATCCCCGACACGCTCCGTCGGGCGAATTCCATGTTTAAAACACCAACACAGCAACTCCCTCATTTCTCTCTCCTCCAATTTCCCCATTAACTCCTTCACAGTCTCTGTTTCGCTCACCTCCAACACCGGCTCTGGTTCTGGTCTCCTCCTTGGCTCCTCACGATAAACAGGGAGAGTTGGCTCAGGTCTGGCTCCTGACTCTGCCACACTCTCCCTGAGCCCCCCCCCAAGAAATTTTTGGGGCTGACTCTGGGGCCTCCGTCCGCGCCGCCTTGCTTGCTTCGCAAACTCCATTCTCCTATATCCTTCCGCGCACTGCTCCATCGAATCCCAGGCGGGCTCCGGCACTCTCCCTGGGTCGACCGCCCACCTGTCTATCTCCTCCCAAGAAGTATAGTCCATACTGTACTCCACTTTGGGCTGTTCCTGCCTGTTGACACGCTGCTTGGTCCCTTTGTGGTGGGTGATTCTGTAACGGTTTTCTTGATGAGAAGGAGAGTCGGACCAAAATGCAGCGTGTAGAGTGCGATCCATATTTTAATGAACAAACGTAAAACACGAATCAATGCAAACACTACAAAATAAAGAACGTGATGAACGTAACGAAAACCTAAAACAGCCTATCTGGTGAAAAAAACACATAGACAGGAACAATCACCCACAAACACACAGTGAAACCCAGGCTACCTAAATATGGTTCCCAATCAGAGACAATGACGAACACCTGCCTCTGACTGAGAACCATATCAGGCTGAACATAGAAATAGACAAACAAGACATGAAACATAGAATACCCACTCAGATCACACCCTGACCAATCAAAACATAGAAAATACAAAGTAAACTATGGTCAGGGCGTGACACTTCTCCTGTTTAGAACTGCCATGATTGGATATCACTGAAATGCAATATCTTTTTTTCTTAGTATGGCTTTTACCCTCTTGTATGCCTGAATTATTTTTTTATAAACACCAATGATGATGGGAATTGGTACAACAGTTTAACTTGAGTCGACTGTTACTGCAGTATGGTCACCCCAATCTGCAGGTGATGTGTCTCTCCCTCTCCTGTCCAACCTTGAGTTGAGAACATATTGTTTGGGTATTAACAAGAAACTTAACCTCAGTCTTAAACTGGATTTGAAATATCCCACATAAGCTCAATCGGGCTAGAACTGTGTGTGTGTATGAATGTATTTACACATATTGCAGCTAGTTCTGCAGGAATTATGCATACTGTTCTGTTGTGTAATTATTAGGTACATTGCGCGTTTGCCGAGGCTGTCAGGCTTTCTCACCAGTTATACCCTACATCTCCTATTCCTGTACCACAATATGCTTTACTTTTTAGATATAGTATGGAGGAGAGCCCATACTGCAGGAGTTGACTGGGTGAGGTTATAGTGCTATGTTAGATTAGATTAGTAAACATAGTTTAGCTATCTTCTATGACAAGGTATGGTTAAGTTGGCTTATGTTTCAAATGGGTTTGTTTATATCATGCTACATTGTGTTACATCAAAATTACCCACACAGCGTAGACTAAATTAATCAAGATCAATTGAGGTCGGTCTGACAAGCCTGTGTTTAGCAGTGGATATTAGACCATCATGTGTCTACGGCTTGGAGCGTTTAAGATCTGAAGATAGATCAGTTGGTCTGTTTTTAGTAGGATGCCCAGACTGTGTGACCCATTTGTGAGGCTGAACTGAGGTCACTCAGGCTGTTAGTAGTAGACTGTGAGCTGTTTCCCTCCAGTCATATCTAGACCACCTCAGGGCCTGTCAGATTCCCTCTAGCCCTCTCTGTCCTGGGAGAGGGGAGGAGAGGGCTCAGCACTTAGTGCTCCACTGGGCCATACTGAGGCTGGACCCCATGTGCAACTCAAGATAGTCCACAACAATAACAACTCCAAAAAACAACCAAAGAAAACACAAACTGCTTGCGTGCAGGTGAGTTAGCATGTCTTTGTTTACACAGAAGGGGGAAAGGGGATGCCTAGTCAGTTACACAAATTAATGCATTCAACCAACATTTGTCTTACACATCTAACTCAACAGTTCTGAATCAGAGAGGTGCGGGGGACTGCCTTAATCAACGTTAACGGTTCCCAGGGAGTAGTTGTTGTGGGTTTAACTGCCTTGCTCAAGGGCAGAATGGCAGATTTTACCACATTGCCGGCTCAGGGATTCAACCTTTCGGTTACTGGCCCAACGCTCTTAACCGCTAGGCTGCCTGCTGCCTATCAATCTTTTGGTTCTGTATCTGTGTCACACCGTACACTCCCAGACTCAATATGACGTTGGGCTATACTGAGCTAGTAAGAGAAGGAGAAATGCAGAGTCGTTGACTATGTGCGTTAAAGATTGAGAAAAATGTACTTACTATGACTGATATATGTGGTTGTCTCACCTAGCTATCTTAAGATGAATGTTGTGAGTCGCTGTATGTTTCTCTGGATAAGAGCTTCTGCTAAATGACTAAATATGCATTGCTTATTGCTTTTTAATATGACGGAGACAGACTCCATAAAACATGAGTTTGCGTCTGTAAAAGAAACAGTTTGTTTCATAATGGCAGCTGTACGCATGCACACATACAAACTACAAAACAACAATAATATACAAAACTGCTGGGTTAATAATTCATTGGCAGAATACATAAATAGAGAATCAGGAGTGATTTAATTAACAGAGGCTGAAACGAAGCTCAGTGGATTGGCTTTAATATAGAGAGAGTGTTAGAGAGAGAGAGAGGGGGAGAGAAAGAGTGTGATATCTGACAAGAAAGTTATTAGATTTTGTTTATTCATAGATGTATGTGACTTGAGTGAAAGTTAAGCATTAGGCCTACACAGTTCATGATAGTCCCTGTTGTCTTACAGTGTTAATTTCTCAACACTGAGGTATTGCTTTTGTTGTGGGTGCCATCATGCTTTTGTTGTTGTCTGAAATGAATAGTGACAATGTCTTGGTGTTCTGTTTACATACTGTTTTACACACTTTATATGTGTATACTGTTGCTATGTATTACTGCACTGTTGGAGCTAGAAACATAAGCATTTCGCTGGACCTGCGATAACATCTGCAAATATGAGTACGCAACCAATACACTTCGATCTAATTTGTCTCGTTTACAGACCTGGAAACAAAGCAAATACAAACACAAAATCTGATGTATATATTGCATATACGTGGAGTCATGATTATTTATTTTTTACCACGCAACCTGACCAGAGAAAAAAAAACATGGTTTACTGTAGTTGTTTGTGTGAATTTCTTAAAGAGATGTTTTATATGGTTTGTTTTAAGGTCCTTGAAAATAGCTTTCATTCCTAAGGTGTTAATGACTGTGATGTTTGAGGTAATGAAAATGGATTGGCTGGCTAACCGGAGCACTCCTCCACTTGAATAACACACAAAAGTAGAGATGGGGAAAAAGCAGGATTAATTCCCGACAGAAAGATGTTCAGTTAATAACACATTTAGATGAATCAATTAAATACCTGAATCATGTACGCTGGAACTTCTTTTTCATTTGAACTACAGTTCCACTGGGTAGGCCTACAGAAACACCTTGAGGCATTTGTCTTAAGCAGTGAATCTTGGGTAGCAGACTACTACTCCATAAACATAGACCTAAGTGTTCCCTGTAGACTCCTCTCATAAACATCCTTTCTCCAGTCTCCACTGACCTTATAACCTCAGTGGTCATTAGCCTAGGGCTGAGTCACACCATCCATACTGTAGGCTAGGCGACCAAGGCCCTTATTCACAAAACTTCTCAGAGTTAAAGCCTAGATTCAATCAGATCAAGTGTTAACCGACTATAGCAGGGGCCCACATAGAGGATGTTTTGGAGTGTCGGGGTGGAACTGCGTTGGAGTAGCTGCTCTTGCGATCATTGTCACTAAGCCACACCCACCCCACTCACATTCAAAGTTCAGAATGAGAAAGTGTCGGCTATATAGAGATAAGGACGCTCAAAAGTAAAAATCATTCAACTAAATAATGAGGGTTTCTATCATCCTAATGGAGGTGTAGATTACATCTCACATTCAACTGTAAACAAGGCTGCATGGGTTTTCTGTTAATGCGAGTCCGTGCAGCCAATGGCAATGTCCGCCTCAGGTAAAATGCCGGGAGCTACTTGTGGATTTGACAGCTCTAACAGTGGATCTGATTGAATCGAGCTGATCTCTGTCATATTGAATACGGACAGCAGGGACCTGATCACACTGTAGATCAGCACTTCCACTACGAGATGCTTTATAAATATTGGTTCAAGTGTTATACAATTCCAGAAACCCAAATTATGACCCATAGCTGTAGCTGTTGTCAGGAAACAGGCTGGAGATAGAGAGAATACAAGACAGTGTAATACATGTGATTATCACAAATCAGGGGGAATACAACTCTCCTGAGACCAGAGACTAGAGAAAGAGCAAAAAGCAGACTGATTAGACTTTGGTTCAAAATGGCCGTCCATTTCTCTCAGACTAAAAGAAATAGAGGTTAATAATGCTTATTCTAACGCATGGAAACCAATTACACAGTAGATGACCTGCCATGTCTGACCACTTTATCACTGTTCTGAGGGGTCCTCTGAGTTTGAATTTAGGCTATATGAGAAACATGTCCTGGTATAACCCCTTGGCACTTCCCTATATTAATTATAACAGTTTAGTATTTTATCCTTCATTACAGATATGCTGAAATGCTGAAATGTGACTGAGCCAGTGTACTGTGGATGGAAGTAAAGCACTAGCGTGGGATATTTCCCTGCTGAAGTTTCCCCTGTCCAGGTATAGATCGGAGATATTGACAGTGCTGTAGTTGCTGTATATCTTGGGCTGGAATCTGACTACAGGATTTAACTGCTCTCCCTCTCATGATGCACATTCTCAATCACAGTGTCTGTAGAAGCGATTGATGGACAGAGGAGAGGAGTGAGTGAGGGAGAAAGAAGAGGATCGAGGAAAACGAAGAGGTGATGCGTAACGGTGGAAGATGAAGAAAAGAAAGGAATTGAGATAAACACAGTGAGAAGATCTAATAGTTGTATTTCTAAATATTTAATTCATGTAGAAAATGGACAGATATGAAAATCTATATTAGTGATAAGATGGGGTAAACCTGTACACATGGCCAAATTTGATGTTCTTTTTTATTTTACATACACGCACAGTGACTGTTGACATGGTGAATTTTTCATCCATAAAATGAAAACTTTTCAATATTTTTCTGATTGATTTAGAATATTATATAACATCCCTGAAAGGTATAAGTAGCAAATTATTAAAGAAGTGTCTACAGTGTAATATACTTTTTTTTGTTTCTCCCTGGTTTTCTTTCTTTATTATTTACTTTTGTAATTTGTGAAATCTGTATATTGTTCTGTACAATGTTTGTGTGATGCAATTTAAAAAAAAAACGAAAATATGAAAAAGAGACAGAGAAATATTGTACGGAAAAGACAGGTATTTGAGAAAGCTTAAGATAGGTCGAGTAGTGAAAAGATTCCATTGGGTGGTTGAGACGTTGAAGGCTAAATGAGAGCGTTTAATTGAGTCAGTAGAGTACTTCTTCAGCTCTGCTCCATGAACACTGTCTACTGTGGTTTCCCTGCCGAGAGGCAAAGTACGTACAGCCTCAACAGCACAGAGGAGAGAGAAAGAGAGAGAGAGTGAGAGAGAGAGAAATTATAGGGGTAGAAACATAGAAAGGGTGATGGAGAGAAACAGAGAGACATCCTCTTGAAAACACACACAGATAAAATAGACCCGAACAACCCACACATATCATTAGGTTTTCTACGGTGGGGCATAGCATTAGGAACTACCACTGAGTGTATTCAAGACACATGTACCACCTTCCCAGTGATGGCAATGGATAATGCTAAAACACAAGCAAAGAAGACATGATGGCCTGGAAAGTGGAAACAGTTCCAACATAAAGTTAATCCGATTTTTTTTTATGAACCTTTATTTAACAAGGAAGTATATACCTATTGAGTCAGGACTTCTTTCTCGAGGGATCATTGGCCAAGAAAGGGAGCTCAGGTTACCCACCACACCTTCCCACTAAAGGCTAAAAGCAAATACAGATGTGGCTAGTGTTGACTAAACACACATGGTGGATACAATATGTCCAGTATAATCTGTACAGAGACCCAGGAGACAGACAGACAGACATATCCAGCTTGGATCTCTGCAGGGCAGTGTAGATCTGACTTGGTGTCTGGTGGTCACAGACACTTTGACTCTTCTGGTCTCTCAGGCGGTCTACAGACATAAGCTACAGCCATCTGCTGCAGGCTCTCCAAAGGTTAAACCCTGTCTGTTTCTCAGAGGAACTCAGAGAACGAGGGATTGTACTGCAGAATGGCCTGAAAAGAAAAGGAATGAGAGAGAGGAAAAGTGCGTGTGTCTACTCAGTGGAGATCGGCTCTGTAAGGACTGGCTGTGAGTTTCAGCAGACTTATAGAAAGTATCCCACATTCTTCTGTTTGTTTTCACATTGTACTAGCTGTAGAATCTAACCATTTTCCAATGTGTGTTTGAGTTTAGTTTTCTTTTTTGGACAAGCAAGGTTGTTAATGCTTGTGTAATAGAATTTTTGAAAACCAACATTAAATGATATGCCGCTTGATGCAGCGATCCAAACTTTAACTGGAGAGAGAGATGTGCACATCGTTACAACACTGTATATAGACATAATATGACATTTGAAATGTATTTATTATTTTGGAACTTCTGTGAGTGTAATGTTTACTGTTCATTTTTATTGTTTATTTCCCTTTTTTCCCATTTCTACTTCACTTGCTTTGGCAATGTTAACATATGTTTCTCATGCCAATAAATCCCTTGAATTGAAATGAGAGAGAGAGGGGAAGAGACAGAAAGAGACAAAAGGAGACAGAGAGAGATAAAGGGGGGTGATAGAGGGAGTGGGGGGGGGGGGGGTTCCTGGGGTGAAGGTTAGAGTGAGAGGTTGGGGAGGGCTTTAATGTCGGCGTGGCTTTGAAGCCTGTTACCTTTGTGATGTCTGATGTGCTTTAAACGCTTCTTTACCCACACCGAACACCTTCACTAGACACCCTTTCCCCGCAGTCCTTCACTCGACACCCCTTCGCCACTGTAAGCGAAAATGTCTCTCTCTCTTTCGCTCCCCTGATGTGTGATCTTGCTTTCTCTTCCCCGTTCTCATGCCCCACCCCAATCAACTTCCTATTTCTGTATCTTATCTCTCCTTCCCCCTTCCCTTCTCTCTTTACTCTGTGTCAGCCCTGTACAGCAGAACAGGGATATCTGACATCTTTGGCACCAAACAGGACCCAGTACTCACCACTCAGTGTCTGCAGACCCGGAGTCCGACACGTCTCATCTCTCACCCCACAACCAAAATAACGTCACACCTGAGACACAGGGACTATGAAGAAGCCTCAGCTCCAGTAGACGGGGTACTCAGTACGAAGTGACAGCCTGTTCTCCTTGTAGTTACAGATTCTTGGCTGGGACTATTAAATATTCATGTGCTATCGGCTAGAAAGTGCTGTAGCTCTCTCTCTCTCTCTCTCTCTCTCTCTCTCTCTCTCAATTTAATAACTCTGTTATTTAAAAAATGATCATATAGAATTAACAAGAGACCTTAGTCTGTGACCCTCAAACATATACCAAGTACAGACAAGGAGCAGCAAGAAGAAAACACTCAATGTACATGAATTGTTCATTCATTTATGTTCCCCCTTATTGCATTACTTTGACTACTACCTGTTGCCGAGTTTATGCGGCATACCTACTTACTGCATTACAGAGGAAATACACTGTGACCTTGAACATGTTCCCTCCTCAACAATCCCTCTATTTTCACCAATCTCCACTAAAAGGCCTGATCTAACCCATGCATCCCCTCTCTGCGGTGCGAGAGGCACAAGGACATTTCAACGGCACTCGGTTTCCACACTCAAATACGGCTTCCATTGTTGTCTTTCACATGAGCAGCCTGAGTAGGCTTAGTCAAATCCAGCCTAATGCAGTTCACAACTCACTCTCTCTCCGGACAAAAGAGAGGGAAAGGAAAAGACATGTGAGAGCAGACATGTTCAGGCACCATTGTGTTTGTGTGTTGTATTGTTTTGTTTGATCTCGGGATGTTTAAGAGATCCGGACTGAGACCAATTCAGACGGCTTGCTTCAGTTCAGCTGTACGGAAGTAAGAATTCATTTGAAGCATTGTTGTATTGTGTAGGGAGAGTGTGCCAGCCCACAGCTGCACCGTATGGAAACATGATGTGTTCTAAAAGGGTTTCTTCATATACAGGTTTCTGATTGAATCTTTTATTCTTTACCCAAAAACCCTGTACAGAATTGCGAGGTTGCAAGAGTAACAGTTTTTAAAACCAGCCAGGTTACCCGGGAGACATGTCAGAATTCAACGTCCATTTATGCCTAAGGAAGTCAGGTGATGACTTGGAAACCAGCCACTAGGGGCAACAGTGAGCGATGTTACCTTCAAGTAGGTTTCTGTTTTGCTAGGGTGACGGGGATTGTGAATGGGTGTAAACTTCTGCCTCTGATTCGGAAGGTTGCAAGTTCAAATCCAGCGGAAAACCTTAACCCTTACCTTAATCATTCAGATTTAATGCCTAAGAAGTAAAACATTTGGCGATAATGCCTAAACTTAACTTTAAACACTTCGCAATTTCACATTTGGAACAACTTAGAAATGTGAAGTTTGAGAAACATAGATGAGTGTCTAATTCTGATGTGAGACTGTGAGAGCTGGTGCACTGAAATAATAATAACTTTGTGTGTGTGTACAGAATGTGTGTGTGTGTCCTTGAATCACATCACTCCACCATTTCTCCATGGTGATTACCTGACAGTGGCTGGAGGGGAAATTAGCAGAAACCCACAGCCTCTCTGCAGCAGCAATCTGGGAGAGATCCACTCTGAGGAAGTAGTGCTCTGCTGTGCCATTGCAGCCAGTAATAAATTGGCTGTTTATTAGGCTGCACGTTCAATTTAAGCCCCTGAAGAGAGGCAGAAGATTAAAGGAACAATAAAGCCTCTCCTCTCTCCTCTAGCGGTCCAAAGGATGGAGTGATTCCTCAGAAGAAGCCTTGCGTCGCTGATTGCCTTTCCTATATCCTTTTTTCTTTAATGTCAAATTGTCTCTCTTATTTTAATCCTCATTAACAGCAGCGATCTCCTGCAGCAGTCTGATCTGCTGTAATGACTTAAAGAAGTCTGCAGAAACACTAAGACCAGACGAGTGTTGCTGCTGGCTGCACCTCACATACCTCCTGTTGAAGAACAAACAAACACTAAACAAACAATTGTTGTCTGGTGATGTCAGGCTGGTCAACTGGCTACAATAGGCTCCTCTACTCAACTAAATTCAACTCAGCCCAATTGAGTTAAGGTATCAGTTCAATTCCTAATGCCAAAGTTCAGTTCTAATTGATGACAACAACCAGGAAATTCCAGAATAAACTCCTCTCTGTGCTTGTCTATATCACATGGTTGTGACTAGATGGAGACTAGCTATGACCAGAAGTTACTTTTCGTAGCAGGTTATGAGAGCATTTTAGCTAACCCTAACCCTAAGAATATTCCTAACTTTAACCAAATTATCCTAACCTGCTACATGTATTATCCTAAGCTGCTGCATAAGTTCTCCTAACCTGCTATGAAAAAGTAACTTCCAGTCGTAGCTTTATACCACCTAGTCTACCCCATAGGTCACACTTTATATGGATAGTCCAGATAGTCCATCTGTAGATGCTTTACAGATGGTCATACTGCTTGCAAATGTTACATTTATGGTTAGGTTTAGAATAAGGGTTAAGGTCAGGGTTAGGGTAAGGGTTTAGTGTTAGAATTTGTTTAGATGTCAATAAGTGGGGACATTTCTGGAGTATACAGATGGAGAACGTGTTCTCCCTCCCTTCTAAAAAAAAAAATGTAATTCAAACTAGAATGGAATACTAAAACATGGAAGGGAGACCACTAGTGGTGACATGAGACATGGCACGTGGATTTGTGTCAACTATGCTTACCTTACATCAGTTCCTCATTAATTAAAAGGTTTGTTTTAGCTATGTATTAGGTGTTACGTCCTTAGCTATGACTTTAAAGGGCCAATCTGTGGTTTGAACTATAACAAAGTGGCCACAGCACCACTGATTTGGTAAACAGCTGAGGGATGGGGATGAAGAACTGTAACCACTCTCAAACTCACAGACAGAATTATGGATACAGTTCATGATATCAATATTATAGTTCTAACCATGTTTTGGTGCTATACAGTGTTTGTTTACATTTACATTGTTTACAAACAAAGTAGTTATTAAGCTCATATTTGGGGTTCTGATGGGATATGACAGTTGAACTATGCTCAATCAATGGGTGTATTTAATTAATTGAAAAGTCTAAATATTGATGTAGCAACTGCAGATTGCACCTTTAATGCAAGTGGTCCTAAATGCAGTAATGATGTCTGATGTCTTGTCTGTCTGAAAAAAATCCAAAATGGGAAATGACTGTTTGGTAACACTTTATGTTAAGGTTCCTTCAAGTGGAACTGACAGGATTTTAACTACTTTGCAGATAGACAATCATAATATCAGTCAAAAATGTCCAATTCCCACTTTATGCTACAAAACCAACTTCATGAGAGGCGTTGTTGGCTCAATAGATGGATGCAGTTCAATGCATGATTAATATAGCTAATTTACCAATACTTTTCCTGGTAGTCCAACAAATATTTCTATCAGGTTGTAAATCACAGCAAGCCTGGTAGATTGTTGGCTGCCTCCAGCCCTTCAGGATGCACTGTTTCAGTTTCAATGACTCAATGTTTTGTACAAAAACGGACGAATGTAACTAAACTAACTGTACTTAGCAAGCTAAAAACACGGACAAGCAAGCATTGGCAAGCTGAAGAATGGCGAGCAGGCTCTTATTCCCCATCGTTAATAATTGCAATTTTGACGGCCAACTACAAGCTAAAAAGGTTTGAGTGTTTATCTACTGTTCCCTCGTTATATTTTAGCTTATCTCGCTTTGGCTAACATTACTTGTTGATCTTGTTGTTGTTGATGTGTATAGACAACTGAGGGAGAAGGAGCCTACCTGTTCATGGTTGTTTCATCCATAGGACTGTAAAGTTCTCATATGGGACATGGTATTTACATATTTGCAGAATATTTTGTGGCTTTTGGCAAATACGTTCTAATGATCTAAAGTCGTGCTGTTGCTACTGCCTGTAAACACACAGTCTAGTTCAAAGTAAGTGATGGCATATAGGCCTACTGTAGCTCTGATTGGCTATGGCGCACCGGTCTGTGTTGAGTCCAGTCCAGGACAAGACTGACACGTTTTTATTAGGTTTTATTTACTGCAGTGTCTATCAATTGTCCAAACGCACAGCTTTCCCACTCTATATTTCTATCACATTTTCACACATGCCTTAATCTACGTCATTCCCAAACATTCTATGAAAGTATGAAAATGTGAAAATTCTCGTTTCTCAAAGGATAACATTCTTCCTGGGGGTGTATATGAAGAGACTTTAATAAGATTTCATGTTGCTAAAATGCTGTCAGTTCAACTTTAATAAACCATTAACAAACAGTTTGTAAGAGTTTACTTACCATTTATTAATCATTGTTCCAACATTTGTAAATGTCAATAAGCAATCTGTAAATAATAATTTACGTAGTCATAAATACTATTTTATATGATTTAATAAGGATTTATAAGATCATTAATAAGGTGTTTCATCATAGTATTTTCACAATTTGTTAATTATTAATAATGTACTACTAATGTACTTATACAGGAGTTAACGCAACAATATTTTTTATAAGGTATTTGTAAATGGTTGATTAATGGTTTGACTCAGCATTTATATACATATTTATACCTGTATTTATATATGTCATCAATGCAGTAGTGTAAAGTACTTAAGTAAAAATACTTTAAAGTACTACTTAAGTAGTTTTTTGTGGTATCTGTACTTTACATTACTATTTATATTTTTGCCTACTTTTACTTCACTACATTCCTAAAGAAAATAATGTCATTTTTACTCCATACATTTTCCCTGACACCCAAAAGTACTCGTTACATTTTGACAGGAAAATTGTCCAATTCACACACATAAAAAATAACATCTCTGGTCCTCCCTACTGCCTCTGATCGGGTGGACTCACTAAACACAGATGCTTTGTTTGTAAATTATGTCTGAGTGTTGGAGTGTGCCCCAAACCAAATACTTTTAGACTTTTACTCAAGTAGTATTTTACTGGGACTTTCACTTTTACTTGAGTCCTTTTCTATTATGGTATCTTTACTTTTAGTCATGTATGACAATTGAGTACTTTTTCCACCACTGCATGAATGGGATACTGTCACGAACGTTGTTGTAAGAATCGGACCAAGGTGCAGCGTGGTTTGGGTTCATCATCTTTATTTAATGTGAACCGGCAAAAAACAATAAAGAAGAAAGAAACGAACGTGAAGCTATGTAGTGCTAACCAGCAACTAAACACAAAACAAGATCCCACAACAAACAAGTGGGAAAAGGCTGCCTAAATATGATCCCGAATCAAAGACAACGATAGACAGCTGCCTCTGATTGGGAACCATACCAGGCCAACATAGAAATAAAAAAAACTAGAATACCCACCCTAGTCACACCCCAACCTAACCCAAAATAGAGAATAAAGGATCTCTAAGGTCAGGGCGTGACAGATACTTGTTAGTTGTTAATGAGTACATTTGTAAATGTGAGTACATGAACTTATTAATACCTCAAATTGATTAATGTAGATCCTTATAAACCATTTACTAATTATTAAACAATTTGCAGCCTCTAATCTAAAGTGTACACTATATATACTTTATAAATGTTTATAAATGACTTGTTACTCCCCAAAAGCTGGCCACATCAGTAACCAATACCCGACGCTCCAACAATGGCTAAAAATAACCAAAAACATGCAATGGTAAAGAAGAAGTACACAGAAGAAGGAAGTCCAATAAAACATTTCTTCAATTAAAAACAGAGCATCTCCAGAATAAATTGTATCACATGAACTTGCTTGTGAGAATGCTGTTCATCGACTACAGCTCAGCGCTCCACACCATAGTGCCCACGAAGCTCATCACTAAGCTAAGGACCCTGGGACTAAAAATAAGAACAATCCTACATTTATTTTTGATACTGTCGCAAAAATAACTAAAAAGCAGCATTCCCCAAGAGAGGATGGCTTTCACTTCAGCAGTAATAAATTCATGAACTTCTTTGAGGAAAAGATCATGATCATTAGAAAGCAAATTAGGGACTCCTAATGTTGATGGTTGTACAGTCGTAGCAAGACAGCTAAGGCATGTACAGGCATCTAGAGCTATTCACATAATAAAAGACAAGAAGGGTAAAATAGTAACAGATCCGCAGGATATTAATAAATGCTTTGCGCAGTTTTACTCAGAGCTATACCAATCAAAATGCAATGCTACTGATCCACAAACTATGGAACGCTTTCTCGCTGAATGTGAACTTCCTAAACTAGACAGGGGGGCAGCTTCTGCACTTGATGCAGGGATAACTTTGGAGGAAATTAACACAGCGATAGCACAATTTCCAAACAGCAAGGCCCCTGGGCCCGATGGATATGTAATAGAATTCTATAAGAAGTACTGCGCCAGTCTAGCTCCACTTATGTTGCGAATGTTTAAACAATCCAAAGAAAAAGACGACATCTCCATGGAATCCCTATCTTTTTTCAAGATCAGTGCTGTTGTAGCCTCATACAGTGTTTGCAGGAGTTTGGCATTGTCTTTGGATTGTTTAAACATTCGCAACATAAGTGGAGCTAGACTGGCGCAGTACTTCTTATAGAATTATATTACATATCCATCGGGCCCAGGGGCCTTGCTGTTTGGAAATTGTGCTATCGCTGTGTTAATTTCCTCCAAAGTTATCCCTGCATCAAGTGCAGAAGCTGCCCCCCTGTCTAGTTTAGGAAGTTCACATTCAGCGAGAAAGCGTTCCATAGTTTGTGGATCAGTAGCATTGCATTTTGATTGGTATAGCTCTGAGTAAAACTGCGCAAAGCATTTATTAATATCCTGCGGATCTGTTACTATTTTACCCTTCTTGTCTTTTATTATGTGAATAGCTCTAGATGCCTGTACATGCCTTAGCTGTCTTGCTACGACTGTACAACCATCAAGATTAGGAGTCCCTAATTTGCTTTCTAATGATCAAGATCTTTTCCTCAAAGAAGTTCATGAATTTATTACTGCTGAAGTGAAAGCCATCCTCTCTTGGGGAATGCTGCTTTTTAGTTATTTTTGCGACAGTATCCCCATAGAAAACAAGGTGTTGACAAAGAAATTGGCAAACCGATTGAAAACATATATTTCTGACATCACACACCCTGACCAGACAGGTTTTATCCCGGGCCGACATATACACTACAATTTCAGACGCCTTTTCAACGTAATGTATCACGATCATAAGGTTGAGGCAGTGGTAATAGCTCTTGATGCAGAGAAGGCGTTTGACCGGATTGAGTGGAAGTATATGATGTCGGTTCTGGAGCACTTCGGATTTGGAAAGGTATTTATTAATTGGATAAGAATTATTTATGCACACCCAATGGCGTCCGTGGTAACCAATCAAGAAATGTTGCAGTCATTCCGCTTGTTCAAGGGGTGCCGACAGGGGTGCCCTATTTTGCCTGCTCTCTTCGCTATAGCCATGGAACCCCCTTGCTACTCGCATTCGGGCATGTGCCGATATAGCTTCTGTTAAAATAAAGGACACACAGCACAAAATTTCCCTATATGCAGACGATGTTCTTTTGTTTTTGTCCAAGCCTAAAACTTCTATTCCACCCTTAACTTGATAAACACATTTGGCTCCTTCTCTGGCTACAAGATAAACTGGCAAAAAAGTGAGTTGATGCCAATATCACGGCCTGTGGATATGCAATTTCTGCAATCTACCCCGTTTAGAACAGTGATGGACAAGTTCACAAGCCTTGGCATTGTAGTGACAGGAGACCTTGATCAGCTATTGAAAGCGAATTGGGACATGAAAATATATCAGCTTAAACAAAATATAGATTTTTGGAAAACTCTGCCTATCTCCTTGGTTGGTCGTATATACGCTGTTAAAATGGTTGTCCTACCCAGGTTTCTCTACCTCTTCCAATGTCTACCCAATTTCATACCACAAAGCTATTTTAAGAAACTGGATTCAACAGTAACTCAATTTTTATGGGATAACAAGGCAGCCAGAATTTCAAAGAAGCATTTATGCAAGTACAAAATAGAGGGGGGCTTTGGCCTTCCTCACTTTAAACTGTATTATTGGGCTGCTAATCTGAACATTGTGTCTTTCTGGAGGGAAAGCTTACCTGCGATGAGACAGAAGGATATGCCTGCATGGCTTTTGATTGAGCAGGCCTCCTGTCAACGTTCCTCACTCCCTGCACTTGTTAATAGCCCATCATATGTGAAAAAATCCACTTATGACTCTAACCCAGTCATTTGTCATACGCTTAGGATCTGGAAACAGATTAGGTATTTCCTTAACATACCCACTGTATACATTGACAGCCCGACTTGCCTGAATCATGCTTTCCACCCCGCATTGGATGATGTGGTGTTTTCACAGTGGAGGGAGAAGGTGCTCACAACAATTGGTAATCTATACATAGATGGTCAGTTAGCTTAATTTCAACAATTACAGGGAAAGTTCAACATGCCAACAACACATTTTTTCAGATACCTCCAAATCAGGAATTTCGTAAGGACACATATCCCACAGTATGGCATGAAGCCAAATAGTCCTACATTAGATAGCTTGATCCTTGTCAAACCCCATTCAAAAGGGTCGGTCTCTAGACTGTATGATGTGCTACAAGCCCACATAGAGGTATCCACAGACACCATTAAAAGGGCTTGGGAACAAGAACTTGGCTCAGAAATCTCAGATGAGGACTGGGTAGAAGCTCTCAGGAATATAAACCACAGTTCAGTGAATGCCAGACACAACCTTGTACAGTTTAAGGTGATACACAGGTTACATTACTCAAAAGTAAAACTGCATAAAATATTCCCGGACACCTCACCACTGGTGAGAGGTGCAAGCAGGATGAGGGGACGTTGACCCACTTATTCTGGACATGCCCTAAGTTACATGTTTACTGGTCTCTCATTTTTGATTATTTATCTAGAGCCTTTGATAGAGTTCTAGCCCCAGACCCATTGACCGCTCTGTTTGGCACAGTTGATGGGAATAACCACGAAGGGAAAGCTGTCTCTCTTTGTACTCTATTAGCCAAAAGGCTCATATTTCAATTTTGGAAACTGGAGACTGTACCTACTTTTGAAATGTGGTTACGGGATTTAGGGAATGTAATACATATGGAAAAGATTCGATACAATACCTCCAATAGAAGTCCAATGTTTTACAAAATATGGCAGCCGATACTGGATAAATGGTCTAGTCCCGCTTCATAACTGGGTTGATGATCTGCTGCTACTCTGTGCTGTACTCCACTCAATATTTCTTTTTGGCTTAACTACACTGCTTGTAATGACTATATGCTGTCTTCCTATACATGTACCACCTAATAGGATTTAGTTTTATTTTGTGTATGTGTGAGTTAAGTTTTGTTTTGTCCTCTAAATTGGCCATCCCATTCAACAGTACAATGAATGTCATTGTTAGTATTGCTGTCTTTTTTATTGGATTTTTTATTGTAAAATAATAAACATATTATAAAAAAAAAGACAAGGGCTGATTTCAAGGTTTTACTGCGAACCTACAAAGCATTACAGGGGCTTGCTCCTACCTATCTTTCTGATTTGGTCCTGCCGTACATACCTACACGTCCCTAGAATGTCTAAGCAAACAGCTGGAGGCAGGGCTTTCTCCTATAGAGCTCCATTTTTATGGAATGGTCTGCCTACCCATGTGAGAGACGCAGACACGGTCTCAACCTTTAAGTCTTTACTGAAGACTCATCTCTTCAGTAGGTCATATGATTGAGTGTAGTCTGGCCCAGGAGTGAACGGAAAGGCTCTGGAGCAACAAACCGCCCTTGCTGTCTCTGCCTGGCCAGTTCCCCTCTCTCCACTGGGATTCTCTGCCTCTAACCCTATTACAGGGGCTGATTCACTGGCTTACTGGTGCTCTTCCATGCCTTCCCTAGGAGGGGTGCGTCACTTGAGTGGGTTGAGTCACTGACGTGATCTTCCTGTCTGGGTTGGCGCAACCCCCCTTGGGTTGTGCTGTGGCGGAGATCTTCGTGGGCTATACTCGGCCTTGTCTCAGGATGGTAAGTTGGTGGTTGAAGATATCCCTCTAGTGGTGTGGGGGCTGTGCTTTGGCAAAGTGGGTGGGGTTATATCCTGCCTGTTTGGCCCTGTCCGGGGGTATCATCGGATGGGGCCACAGTGTCTCCTGACCCCTCCTGTCTCAGCCTCCAGTATTTCTGCTGCAGTAGATTATGTGTCAGGGGCTAGGGTCAGTCTATTATATCTGGAGTACTTCTCCTGTCTTATCTGGTGTCTTGTGCAAATTTTTATTTTATTTTTTAAAATTTGACCTGTGTGAATTTAAGTATGCTCTCTCTAATTCTCTCTTTCTCTCTTTCTTTCTCTCTCTCAGAGGACCTGAGCCCTAGGACCATGCCTCAGGACTACCTGGCATGACGACTCCTTGCTGTCCCCAGTCCACCTGGCCGTGCTGCTGCTCCAGTTTCAGCTGTTCCGCCTGCGGCTATGGAACCCTGACCTGTTCACCGGACGTGCTACCTGTCCCAGACCTGCTGTTTTCAACTCTCTAGAGACAGCAGGAGCGGTAGAGATACTCTTAATGATCGGCAATGAAAAGCCAACTGAGATTTGCTCCTGAGGTGCTGACTTGTTGCACCCTCGACAACTACTGTGATTATTATTATTTGACCATGCTGGTCATTTATGAACATTTGAACATCTTGGCCATGTTCTGTTAAATTCTCCACCCGGCACAGCCAGAAGAGGACTGGCCACTCCTCATAGCCTGGTTCCTCTCTAGGTTTCTTCCTAGGTTTTGGCCTTTCTAGGGAGTTTTTCCTACCACCGTGCTTCTACACCTGCATTGCTTGCTGTTTGGGGTTTTAGGCTGAGTTTCTGTACAGCACTTTGAGATATCAGCTGATGTAAGAAAGGCTATATAAATACATTTTATTTGATTTAATTTGATCATGGACTACAGGAAAAGGCGGGACGAACAGGCCCCCATAATATTGACAGGGCTGTAGTGGAGCGGGTCGAGAGTTTCAAGATCCTTGGTGTCCACATCACCAACTAACTATCATGGTCCAAACATACCAAGACAGTCATGAAGAGGGTACAACAAAACATTTCCCCCTTAGGAGACTGAGAAGATTTGGCAAGGGTCCCAAGATCCTCAATAAGTCCTGCAGATGCACCATCGAGAGCATCCTGACCGGTTGCATCCCTGTATGATATGGCAACTGTTCGGCATCTGATCGTAAGGCGCTAAAGAGCGTAGTGCGTACGGCCCAGTACATCACTAGGGACAAGCTTCCTGCCATCCAGGACCTATATAATAGGCGGTGTCAGAGGAAAGCCCATAAAGTTGTCAGAGACTCGAGTCACCAAAGTCATAGACTTTTTTCTCTGCTATCGCACGGCAAGCAGTACCAGAGCGCCAAGTCTAGGACCAAAAGACTCCTTAACATCTTCTATCTCCAAGCCATAAGACTGCTGAACAATTAATCAAATGGCCACTGGACTATTGACATTGACACCCCCCCTCCATTTGTTTTGTATACTGCTGCTACTCATTGTTTAATATCTAGGGATAATCACTTCACCCCTACCTACATGTACAAATTACCTCAACTAACCTGTACCCCTGCATACTGACTCGGTACCGGTACTCCTTGTATATAGCCTCATTATTGTTATTTTATGGTGCTACTTTTTATGATTTTTTACTTCAGTTTATTTGGTAAGTATTTTCTTAACTCTTCTTAAACTGCATTGATGTTTAAGGGCTTGTAAGTAAGCATTTCACGGTAAGGTCTACACTTGTTGTATTCAGTGCATGTGACAAATACAGTTTGATTTGATTTGAACAATTTCAGTTACATATTTTATAAGCAGCCATTAACAAAAGCCTGAGAAATCACAAGTGATCATCAACTTCAGCAACTTGCACTTGAGCCAGAAGTATATGTGCAGTGCTAAACTATATACAGTACCAGTTAAAAGTTTGGACACACCTACTCATTCCAGGGTTTTTCTTTATTTGTACTATTTTATACATTGTAGAATAATAGTTAAGACATCAAAACTATGAAATGTAACATATGGAGTCATGTAGTAACCAATAAAGTGTTAAACAAAACCCAAATATATTTTATATTTGAGATTCTTCAAAGTAGCCACCCTTTGCCTTGATGACAGCTTTGCACATTCTCGGCATTCTCAAATCAAATCAAATTGTATTGGTCACATACACATGATTAGCAGATGTAATGCGAGTGTAGAGAAATGCCTATGCTTCTAGTTCCGACAGTGCAGTAGTGATATCTAACAAGTAATCTAACAATTCCCCAACAGCTACCTAATACACACAAATCTAAAGGGATGGAATACGAATATGTACAGTGCCTTGCGAAAGTATTCGGCCCCCTTGAACTTTGCGACCTTTTGCCACATTTCAGGCTTCAAACAAAGATATAAAACTGTATTTTTTTGTGAAGAATCAACAACAAGTGGGACACAATCATGAAGTGGAACGACATTTATTGAATATTTCAAACTTTTTTAACAAATCAAAAACTGAAAAATTGGGCGTGCAAAATTATTCAGCCCCTTTACTTTCAGTGCAGCAAACTCTCTCCAGAAGTTCAGTGAGGCTCTCTGAATGATCCAATGTTGACCTAAATTACTAATGATGATAAATACAATCCACCTGTGTGTAATCAAGTCTCCGTATAAATGCACCTGCACTGTGATAGTCTCAGAGGTCCGTTAAAAGCGCAGAGAGCATCATGAAGAACAAGGAACACACCAGGCAGGTCCGAGATATTGTTGTGAAGAAGTTTAAAGCCGGATTTGGATACAAAAATATTTCCCAAGCTTTAAACATCCCAAGGAGCACTGTGCAAGCGATAATATTGAAATGGAAGGAGTATCAGACCACTGCAAATCTACCAAGACCTGGCCGTCCCTCTAAACTTTCAGCTCATACAAGGAGAAGACTGATCAGAGATGCAGCCAAGAGGCCCATGATCACTCTGGATGAACTGCAGAGATCTACAGCTGAGGTGGGAGACTCTGTCCATAGGACAACAATCAGTCGTATATTGCACAAATCTGGCCTTTATGGGAGAGTGGCAAGAAGAAAGCCATTTCTTAAAGATATCCATAAAAAGTGTTGTTTAAGGTTTGCCACAAGCCACCTGGGAGACACACCAAACATGTGGAAGAAGGTGCTCTGGTCAGATGAAACCAAAATTGAACTTTTTGGCAACAATGCAAAACGTTATGTTTGGCGTAAAAGCAACACAGCTCATCACAATGAACACACCATCCCCACTGTCAAACATGGTGGTGGCAGCATCATGGTTTGGGCCTGCTTTTTTTCAGCAGGGACAGGGAAGATGGTTCAAATTGATGGGAAGATGGATGGAGCCAAATACAGGACCATTCTGGAAGAAAACCTGATGGAGTCTGCAAAAGACCTGAGACTGGGATGGAGATTTGTCTTCCAACAAGACAATGATCCAAAACATGAAGCAAAATCTACAATGGAATGGTTCAAAAATAAACATATCCAGGTGTTAGAATGGCCAAGTCAAAGTCCAGACCTGAATCCAATCGAGAATCTGTGGAAAGAACTGAAAACTGCTGTTCACAAATGCTCTCCATCCAACCTCACTGAGCTCGAGCTGTTTTGCAAGGAGGAATGGGAAAAAATGTCAGTCTCTCGATGTGCAAAACTGATAGAGACATACCCCAAGCGACTTACAGCTGTTATCGCAGCAAAAGGTGGAGCTACAAAGTATTAACTTAAGGGGGCTGAATAATTTTGCACGCCCAATTTTTCAGTTTTTGATTTGTTAAAAAAGTTTGAAATATCCAATAAATGTCGTTCCACTTCATGATTGTGTCCCACTTGTTGTTGATTCTTCACAAAAAAATACAGTTTTATATCTTTATGTTTGAAGCCTGAAATGTGGCAAAAGGTCGCAAAGTTCAAGGGGGCCGAATACTTTCGCAAGGCATTGTACATATAATTATATGGATGAGTGATGGCCAAGCGGTATAGGCAAGATACAATAGATTGTATAAGATACAGTATACTGTACACATATGAGATAAGTAATGTAAGATATGTAAACATTATTAAAGTGGCATTGTTTAAAGTGACTAGTGAGTCTCTATGTAGTTAGCAGCCTAACTGAGTTAGTGATTGCTGTTTAGCAGTCTGATGGCCTTGAGATAGAAGCTGTTTTTCAGTCTCTTGGTCCCAGCTTCGATGTACCTGTACTGACCTCACCTTCTGGATGGAATAGGGGTGAACAGGCAGTGGCTCAGGTGGTTGTTGTCCTTGATTATCTTTTTGGCCTTCCTGTGACATTGGGTGCTGTAGGTGTCCTGGAGGGCAGGTAGTTTGCCCCCCCCCCTCCCCCCTGTGATGCGTTTTGCAGACCACACCACTCTCTGGAGAGCCTTGAAGGGTGAGTACGCTGCAGTTGCCTCCCTCCTTCTTCTTCTCAAAAAGAAACTCGAGGAGGCGGGTGAAGTAGAGGAACGAATGTACCCCTGACGCAGGGATTCAGAGACATATGTTTCCATAGCCGCCGTCTCCGCCGTGAGAGGGGATACACGTGACTCCAGGGAAGTGCAGCATCTACCAGGAGATTTATCACACAATCGCCCTGACGAGTCACCTTCTTTTTGGAAAAGACAAGAGCCAGGGGGAATGCGCACGGTGGAGACCTGGTCTTTATAGCGGCAGCATGGAATTACAATGATATTGTTAAAGTAGGCAAATAATTAATAGGAAACAACTTTGCCATATTATGATATTGTCAAATTTACTTTAGAGAAATGGCAATGTTGCCATTACTATTACTTACAAAGGGCTCAGTGGTCTAAGGTGATGCATCTCAGTGCTAGAGGCGTCACTAGAGATCCTGGTTCGATCCTGGGCCGTATCCTGGGCCGAGTCCCATAGGGGAGCGCACAATTGGCCCAGCATCGTCCGGGTTAGGGTTCGGCCGTCATTGTAAATAAGAATTTGTTCTTAACTGACTTGCCTAGTTAAATAAAGGTTAAATAAATATAATTAAAATAAATAAAACATTTGTGAAAAATAGCTAGCAATGCTAATGTTAGCTAGCTAAAATATTGTCACGTTCTGACCTTAGTTCTTTTGTTATCTCTTTGTTTTAGTATGATCAGGGTGTGAGTTGGTTGGGTTGTCTATGTTCTTTTTTCTATGATTTGGGATTTCTGTGTTTGGCCTGGTATGGTTCTCAATCAGAGGCAGCTGTCAATCATTGTTCCTGATTGAGAACCACACTTAGGTAGCCTGGTTTCACTTTTGAGTTGTGGGTGATTATTTTCCGTGTCAGTGTTTGTTTCCACACGGGACTGTTTCGTTTGTTTCGGTTATTCACATTGTTATTTTGTAGTTTAGTGTAAATAAAGTATCGTTATGGACACATCACAATGCACATTGGTGCGATCTCTCCTACTCCTCCTCAGAGGAGGAAGACGAAACTCGTTACAAATATGGTGGTCCCCTCAATCTTAGTTAGCTGGCTAAAGTCAATCTGGCAACATCACAACCATGAGAAAAGGTTTTCCTACTAAATATTTGCCTTCTTTTGAAATGTTATTGTGTTTCCAAGCCAAATCCGAGTTGTATCGAGGTAGTATTATGTTAGAAAGCTATGCTAGCAATGATAGGTCAGCTATGCTAGCAATGATAGTGATAATGATTATGAAAATATACATAACCATGTATTTGCATGTGGTGCTTGGCAAAAGGAGGCATGAATTGTTGACATAATTGTATCCAAAGCAAACCTTAATTTACTCCCTGTGATGCACTCAGATTCCAAATTCAATTTTGACACTGGAATAAATGTTTCTGACTCATATCGATGCCACGTAAGGCCATTTTCAAAGGGATTAGTTGTTTTTTTAGGGACAGTCATTCTTCAAGAAACATGGTATTAAGAAAAACTATTTAAAAAGAACAGGAAAACATATTTTGAGGTTAATAATGTTACTTGACTCCGAAGTATCCCATTATCGAAGCCGCAAAATCGAGAATATTGAAATACTGCTAGTTTTTTATTAAACTGACTTTTTAATCAGCATGCTATGCGAGCATATGCTAAAGAAGTTTATTGGATTCCACAACAATTCTTGCAGCAACTTTAGATTAGGGGCTGCAAAATAGTTTACTAATAACTAGTAAATGGTTTATAACATTTCTACATTAATCATCCACTGACATATTTGTAAGTGCATGTATTCACATTTATAAATGCACTGATAAAAACGTATAAATATACCATTCATGACATTTCAATACATCTATAAATATGTACAGTACATAAATGGTGAGTCATACCATTAATCGACCATAAAAAATACCTTATGATCTTATGAGTTGACATTAATCCCTTTATAATTGGTTTATATGTACATTAGTAGTACATTATTAGTTATTTCCAAATTCTGAACATATTAAGGATCTTATACATCATTAATAATAATTTTAAATGGTGTTTATAAATGTGTAAAATACTACTAAAAGGTTTCTTACTGATATTTACAAATGTAGGAATAACTATTCATAATTGGAAAGTAAAAACTTTAAAATATTTTTAATAAACGGTTTATTAATGGACCTCAATATAAAGTGTTACCAATTCTTCCAATTCTGGTATTAACGTCACAGAGTAATCCAGTCCCAATATCAGACGCTTCAGTTAGTTTTTTATACTATGGTATAAATCAGATATTACTGTGATTGAAAACAATAACTGTGTATGTACTCTGCTCTGTGCTAGTATCTCAGATAATGAGTGTGTGAGTGAGGAGAGTAAGGAGCCGATGTGTATCTGCTGAGCTGGACTCAACGATAACCATCATCTCCACTTCCAGGAGGCCACAGCAGCAAACAGGGACAGACACACACAATTGTTAATTTGATAATTTGTGTAAAAACTCAACAGCCTAATTGGACATACTATAATGAATACTAATTAATTTCTTTATGTTTTCCATGTCAGCATAGCTAAACTCTTGAAAGCAGGAAGCAAACTTATCCTAATTGGAGGTATAGAATGAAGCTCTCAATAACATCTGGACTGGTTCTGGTTTTAATATCATTACATATATGTAAAGAGCTGCATGTACATGGAGTGTTCCACTATCTTTACCTTCTCATCCGTTGAGAAAGAGCTGTGTGTATGTGTGTATATGTGTGTGCGAGTCGAGGCCATCTCCTCATCACCTCCCACCCTTTCTCTCACCCTCCCAGACATAAACAGACTTGCTTTCACTTACACACAAGAAGAAACAAGCACAGAGGCCACTGTACACACACACACACAAACACGCAAGTGCACACATACACACACACACACACCTTAAACACACTCCTCATACATGCACACATCTCACACACACACCTCACACACCAAACACGCACACGCATACACACACACATGTACACACACATACACACAGACACAAACAAACACACACACACACTCCGCCACGACTGTAAACATCTCAATGCTGTGAACACATGGGGAAAGGGACAATGAGTGGAGCCATTCATTACGCTCTACCTTTCAGCCTACACAAAGCCACCCTGTGTGTCTCCATTCCCATACTCTCACCACACACAACACCTCCCTCCTCTCCCTTCTATCCCTCTCTCTGTTCTCTTGTCTGCCTCCACTCTCTGTCTCTCTCTTTCCATTTCTCTCCTTCCTCTCTCGTTTCCTCTCCCTCCTCTTTAGCCTATCCTTCCCATCTCATCTCCCTATTTTGCCTCAACAACTTCCTCTCTCTCCCCTCTCTCTTTTCCCACTCCTCCATCTTCTCTCTCTTCTCTCTCCTCTCCTGTGGTGTAGAGAAAATGACTGTCTCCATGGAGTGACTCCTCATATGCTTTATCATGCAGGTGAAAAAGAGACTGGCGTTTCATCATCGCTCTCAGGCAGCTCCAACAGACCAAGGCAAAAATAATAATGATGATGATATTGTTATTTTTTAGACAGAATACCAGGGAACCCATTCAATATCAATCTGTTTTTAGCTTTGCAGACGAGCATAGGCTGGTGGTGGGTACATGCAGAGCCATATGAGTTGAAGAAGAGAATAATGTGTGGAGTTGAAAGGCTGGTCATGAATAAATATGACAGTACATTTTTCCTGCTCCTTATCGAGGTGGGCCAGGGAGAGGTAGAAAGGAAACCGACTGGCTGACAGCAGATGTCTTGTTGATGAGCACGCAGCCACATGAAACCAACATACAAATCACAGTGTGGAGAGCTAAAGCACATAACATTACAGCAAACTCACCATAAACCACCCATTTGCGATCATAATGTACGTTCCTAGTCATCCCCAAGGGCTCATTGCAACCCAATATGTTTATCAAGAATTAACAGGTTTCCATCCAACCATTTCATGCGGATGAATTACCTGACGCATGAAAAAAGTCACGACCGGGCTGATGGAAACATGAAAATCCAGTACAATTTTATAAATGCAGACAGACAATTTGTTTGTTTCTACACGGTGTGATCTTCTTGTGTCGGTAAAATTAATTATGCGAGAAATGGCATTGGAAACACCTTTAGGCACCAATACTGATATAATAACCATAATATCAAAGCACATTTGGAGTCATGCTGTGTGGTCCTCCCATTACGACTCGGGATCCATGCAGGTTATTAGGCTACAGATGAAAAAAGTGATGATGTATTTAACAGGGTGGTGAATGTGCAAGGTGATGAGCGTGATGAGCCTTTCCAATAAATATCCAGGGTCTTGTTCTGGTGACATGATGATCAATGCTTGGCTGCAGTTTGACAAATACAAATAATAACGCTCTTATCCTTAAATAATCTCATAATGTAGGTAGCCTACACGCATTGTATTGTATGTTGATTAAAGTGCAGGTGTCAAGACCAGAGTCGGCACATCTGTTATTTAATGCTAAATGTTGTGTGACAAATCATCAGTAGAGTTGAAAATGCGATTCAAACACATTTAACTACAGGGGGAATTTTAGAGAAAAAGTTATTTTGACGCATATTGTTTGATGCAGATTATTGAATGTTCGCATGACAATCTGTCGCAGATTCGATGGAAACGTAGCCATTGCTGTGGATTGCTGGATGGCATATTTTCAGAAGTTTGTCCAAATAACTTGTATTCTAGGCTAGAAGATCATATATAAGTTCATATATCTGTATGGTTACAGAATCTGTTAATAGGGCTGCAAATACTGATATGGTTAGAATAATTCATGGAATATAGCAGGATATATTCTCAATCCAATAGATCTTTATTGTTCCCAAAGGCCAATCCATTTGCAACAGTCACCATTTGCACAGCCCCCCCTCCCTCTTTTATTCTCCTGCTCGATTTGTTTTTATTGTAGATGACTTGTTCCCTCCCCGTTCTCTCCCAGGTAATTAAGCAAAAGCTTACAAATCGCTGTCTTTAGCCAGGAGCAGCGCAGGGAGGGCTACACAGCAGTCACTATAGTGGGTGGGAGGGATGGGAAGAGAGAGGGAGTAGGGAGGGGAGTGAAGGTTGTTGATGTGTTGTATGCAGTGATTTTTTTTTCCAAGAGTTGGAAGGAATGAGGAATAGTAGAGAGTGAGGATGGGGGCAGAGACTTGATGGAAACATGCAAAGCGTTGAGAGACAAAAGTGTGGGCGATCCTGTGAGGATGAGTTTTAAAGATGTGGAAGTCAGATACAGAGTCTGCTTTTGACTGTGGTCCCTAATGCAATGTGGTTAAGGGATGTGCGGAGGTTGTGTTTTTCTGTAACAGACAGACTTGAAGATGGAATCTGCAGTAGGGGGAAACAGCTCCACTGTCCACCCCACCACTGTTGTTATTGTTTTTGTTGCCGAGCTGAGGAGTTTTGCGCAGCATGGTAAAAAGTAATTTGAGTATATATTGTGATCTTCTGTCACACATACCATGATGTCCGAGGGGAAAAAACGATGTGTTATATCCCAAATGGACGTGGCAGTTTCAGTATTACGGATTACAGCTTTAAGCATTTCAATTTCCCTTACAATCAAGCATTTGAATACCTTTGGGAGGTGAGGGCAGAATGAATGAGACATTATTATCATAATCATAAGAAAACAAAATCCCTGAGTTTAAAATCATTCAGAATTTACTAAGAACACATGGCCCAAGAGAACATGGCAGTGCAGGGAAAATGGTTTGTATCCATGGAGCCAAGATAGGGGTGTCGATCAGAGGGGTTACACAGGGGGAAGTGCAGGGGCCAACTAAGGCAACACAGAGAGGTGAAAGATCAAAGGAGAGGGTATTGTGTGAGGTTAGTCTATGAACCAATCAATTACTCAATTACACAGGCAATCCAGTAAGATACGGAAGGGGCTTTTCTAAGGCCAACCTACACCCCAGAGGACAGAGCAAAGAGAAGTGAAATATCAGGGAAGATGCACATATTTTCACATCAATTTCCAACTAGGAAACTGACCTATCACTTCCCAATTGAATTATTCAAGCAAAGTATCATCTTTGACTGATGCTTTGAGACATCATATCATGAGAGACATAAGAGCCAGAGCCCCAACATCTTCTATGTATAAGTTAATACATTAAAATCAGTATTCATTTTCCTTATGCTAAATAACCTCTCTGGTGCCCGTCAGGAAGGACTGAAAGGTAAGCCCTTATCATTACAGCGCAGCTTAAATGGATAAAATGTAGTGTATTACCGCGCCGAAACTCAAATGGGTAGTGAGAGGACGCTTCCCGTAATGAAGCGCTCGTCTAAGTGCACCTGTTATATCTGTTTTATCCGTTTTATCTGCGCTGAGGAGGAGAGATATTCCCCCTGCCTCCCTACTGTGAATATATGAGGTGAGATTCATCGGGTATGCATCTGTCTCTGCCTCATTAATGGCCTCACTCGCAATTAGAGAGCAGACAAGCTGGATCAGGCTGGACAGATAGATAAGAGCTCCTCTATCTTCCTCTCTTTCACTCTTTTGCTGTCTCTCTCTCACTGATAGAGATAAACTCAAAAATGAGAAGCAGTATCCACATGCCCAGATACACTGTGTTCCTGCCTGGCCTGGGATCTGTACTGGAGTAGGAGTGTACAAGTTTAAAGGTGTAAAGAAGAGTGACAAAAAAAATGACAATGTTTATACTCCTAAATTCCATGTTGTCTAACAGTACATTTGTGGTTTGAAGTGCAATCTCTTGGTCTAATCTAGAGGGTTTGAGCAGCAGTGGATGTATGTTATCAAGTGTGTGGTGCATACTAAGAGAACTGCCACTGTGTGGTCTCCCCTTCCCCGCTGGACTGCAGGAACACCCTTTCTATTCACAGTGACAGTCATGTCTCACACTGTAGCCCACAGAACAGAATACAATCAAAACCCCCTCTCTTCCCCATTCTCTCATCTGCAGCTCCCCAGACTCGCAGTCAGTTTGCTGATCAATCCCCACTGGTGCATGGATCCATTTATGGATACTACACCGTTTGGCAGCCACTCCAGAGAGAGAGCTGACAGTGTCCCAAAAACTTCAGATAGTCTTAAGTCCAATGCAGCTGTTTTTATCTAAATTGCACATCATTTTTGGGTAACAATTAAATACCCCTACCCCAATGAAGTTGATATTTAAAAAGTTAGGGTAAGATATAAGGTTAGGGTAGGGATGTCCCAAGGATCTCAGATAGCACTGACTATTTTACTAGGACTGTCTGGGAGTGGTCTGAGTGGGGAGGGGAAAACTGAATACTAGCTGTTATTGGCAGAGAGGTTTAGACTATTAACTAACTTACCGTCTGGTGATGTCACAACTCCATCCCACCAAAACAGGTTGACATTTCAGGCAGTCCTTTCAAACAGCTCCTACATTAAAATTGCATTATTATAATTTTTTACAGTTTCACAGTATTATTCCAACCTCATAGTGTGGAAATATATATAAAACACAGGAAAATCTTGTTTTTGACTGTACTGGGCCTTCAATCATTCATACATATTTTCCTTCTATTTTTTGTTTGGTGGCAGTTCTCTTCAGTCTCGTCTCAGTGGAGCAGAAGTGGAGAGATGGAACGAGATGGAATGTGTTATCCGTCGTCTCAGGGAGGATGGACTTTATTTGAACATAGCAGAAGCGCTTGGCGTAGTCAGGGGAGGTGGATCAGATTACGCTGAGCCATGTCACTTATAAAACTCTTGTCCAAAGGCTTCTTCAGACTGCTTTGTGTTGCTGTACAGGCCACCAGGGAGAAAAGGAAGAAGACCTACACATTCTGTTATTTGTACAGAAGTACACTGTGCTGCTACCCACTGTGGTGCACTGAACTGCACACATATGAACAAAGAACAGAGAGGAAACTAGAGAGAGAAGCTTGAGTACAGTAGTGTCAGAGTAGAGGGTTACTAAACCAAAACTTTGGTTTTGTGAGCAAAATATGAAAGTTGGTCACTGAAAGGCTTACTTACAGTACAAGATGTCTTTCTGCCAGCAACTTTACTGCACTTAATCCAGTCATTTCATTTTATTTATTTTTGCCATTCACAGTAAATCCAGGTCAGCTGTACATTGTACAAAAAAAAGGTGAAGAATAAATAATGTATAAAAGTTAAGGTTGAAGGCTAAAGTGAGATTCTGAACTTTTTGTGTCCAGGGCCATATGAAGCGACACCAAGCTTTTAATGAGGACAGGAGCATTGTGACTGCACTTCCCTTTCATCGACATCCATACTGGGCTGTGTTCGAGGATCAATTGGATGAGACAGAATGTCTTTCTCCATCCTCACAATCACCTATAGCATCCAACTACAGAAGAAAGTCACTGACCAGTCATTGGTCTGCCTCTCTACAGAGCACACAGGATCACTCTAAATCAATTCCCATTGTAGCTGATGGTGAGGGAGTGTTTGTGTGTGCGTGCGTGCGCGCACGTGCGTGCGTGTGTGTGTGTGCATGCCCTGTGTGTGAGAGTGAACATGTGCGGGTGCAGATGTGTTTGTGCACGTCTAGCTCATACTTTGCAGAGGGATGTGGAAAACAGAGCTTGAGAAAGGATTGTGAGGAACACCGAACAGTTGGATGAAAATGCACAAGAGAGATCTGAGAAAGATTGACAGAGAGAGAACAACAGAAAAACATTGAGTACTAACAGCTAACCTCAAACACTTCATCAAATCATTTCACGAAGCCATCCATCCGACACATTCTGGAGGAAAGGCAATGCTTTCATTGCCCAACATGATATCTCTACATGTGAAACTGGCTAATTTCCAGCAGCAGCCACAGAGGGGTCTTATCATGCCCTCATTCAGAGGGCTTATCAATATCCAGGCTTCAAAAGAGAAGGGGAACACAGCGGGCCAGAGAAATCTCCTCAAATCACTGTGAGCCCACAGAGAAACCACTGTCTTAATGAGACTGCTTATCACAGGAGACATAATCAGGAAGTAGAATGAAACTCGCTTTAACAAACGTTTTCAACCAACATGAAAACCTTTAGCACTTTTTTTCGGCACTGCGTACATTCTTAGAAAAGAAGGTGCTATGTAGAGCCTAAAAGGGTTCTTCGTTTGTCCCCATAGGAGAACCCTTTAAAGAACCATTTTTGGTTACAAGTAGAACCCTTTTGGTTCCAGGTAGAACCCTTTTAAGTTCCACATAGAACCATTTCCACAGAGGGTTTCTACAGTAGACAGCCGAAAAACCCTTTTGGAACCCTTTTTTCTAAGAGTGTAGTCATAAATCTAGGATCATATTTATTTATTTATTTATGTATTTATTTAACCTTTATTTAACCAGGTAGGCCAGTTGAGAAGAAGTTCTCATTTACAACTGCGACCTGGCTAAGATAAAGCAAAGCAGTGTGACAAAAACAACAACACAGAGTTACACATAAACAAACGTACAGTCAATAACACAATAGAAAAATCTATATACAGTGTGTGCAAATGTAGTAAGATTAGGGAGGTAAGGCAATAAATAGTCCATAGTGGCAAAATAATTACAATTTAGCATTAACACTGGAGTGATAGATGTGCAGATGATGATGTGCAAATAGAGATACTGGGGTGCAAAAGAGCAAAAATAAATAACAATATGGGGATGAGGTAGTTGGATGGGCTATTTACAGATAGGCTGTGTACAGATGCAGCAATCGGTAAGCTGCTCTGACAGCTGATGCTTAAACTGTGCTCTCGCTTATGCTCTCCCTAGGACAGTCTGCAATTGATAGGGGGGACCCAAAATACCTTTCTCCCCTTACCTTTCCCCCTTCAAACTCACACACAGAAGTGTAACTATTATCAATGCTTTAGAATGCCCAACAGCACATAAATATAGAGAAATAGTTAACAAACACACTGTTTCTGACAATCAGGGAGAGATCTGAGTATGGCTTAATTGAGAGAATCATGTAACATTTAGGAATCACGAAAAAAAACAGGCTCATGTGAACCAACCATCAATGCATTCACCTCATTGTTCTGTCAGTTCCAATTGCTATTGAGTCTTCTTCATTGTCCCCTACAATTATACAGCATAACTTTGATTTGTCTTCAATGAAGCATGGATTAATATTCATATGTAACTACCACATGAGCAAATTCACTTTTTAGCCAGACTCTGTATCCAGAAGGCTGGTAAGTAGTAATGATTTTTATTTCTCATTTGAGTGTAGTTCTTAAGATGAAAGGTAAAGTATCTGTTTTTTAGCAGGAATTTCAAGCAGGAGTCTGCCTAACAATCTGCCTAATTGTGATCAGGTGTTTCTGCTGGATTTGATTCATAACAGGAAACTATTAGCATTTACTGTACTTATATGTACAGTATACCAATACTGGATATATTAAACATATAACCTAAGGAGGACAAGGTTGTCTTTTATGATTGCAGTATGCCCCGAGGACAAAGCCATTTTATAAGAAAAATATATTTGTATAAGTGGACAATTCATTTGTTTTATTATGATTACAAATGATGGTGAAAAATCTAAGCTTTATATTTGTAAAAGAGGGAGAGGCACTTATAAATCTTGAAAGGTATTACAAAAGGCACCTTAGTCCTCATGCTCCTTGTTGAGACTATTCTTTATCAGTAATGACTCTCCTTGAAAAATGTACACTACTCGTGAGACCCATCAGAAGTAATTTTTTGGAACACAAGTCCTAAGACCATCAGGGAGAGAGGCGTGTGAGGTCACAATGCACACAAAGAAACAGCTGTCTCATTGGATACTTATCACAGTGACATCAGGGCATTCCGCTAAACAACGGCACTGTCACGTTGATTCCATCCGTTACGATGAAAAAGATTCTGGAAATGAGACATTAGAGAGCAGGAACCCAATGTAATACCACTATTTAAAGTTGTTATTAATGATCAAATCATGGACCATCATGGGTCTCTTCAGATATTCCCTTCCCGCTTATTTATTTATGGCCTGTGGCTAACCAACTAACAGAGATGTCCCATCAGCCTGCCTCCTGGATCTGCCTGTCACATCTATATATTTTTAATAGCTCATAACTCACACGGTCTTCACTTGTCAACTCACATCAGAAAGATGCAACGCTGTCTCTGACATTTATCAAGTTTCCCTTCAAACTCCATGGATTTGTGTCCCCGTAACCTTGTTCCTCTTTTTCTTTAACTCATCCCCGTCTTTCAGACTGATGGACAGTGTCCCAAATGTCCTGATATCATCACCGGGTACCATATTATTTGAAGTGCTTCATAACCTCTGAGTTAATTTATTATTATCATATTTTATAAAGATCATTCTTTGCAATAGAACAGACATCAACAGAACAAGCCACAGAAGAAGCACAGAGAAGAAGTAGAGATGAAGCAGAGATGAGGTAGAGATGAGGCACATAGATTAGGTAGAGATGAGGTAGAGATGAGGGACAAAGATGAGGCACAGAGATGAGGTGCTGTAGAGATGAGGTAGAGATGAGGTAGAAATGACGCATAGAGATGAGGTAGCGATGAGGTAGCGATGAGGTGGACATGAGGTAGAGATGAGGAAACAGCTTGATAATAATATCTGTGAATGTCAGGTGTGTAAGTGTATATGATATGATCTTCCCCCTCACAACAGAAATATTCAAAGCCATTTTAAATGTGCCATGTACTGTAATGGCAGAGAAAATACATCCCCCAAAAATTATAACAACAATGACAACAACAAGAACAGGTTATTTGTTTCTAATGAAGAATTCCACTGGGTACTTCAATGCAAGGGGACAGAAAAAGGAAGACATGTACATAGTTGAGGCAGAGAGATGGAGAGGAGAAATAAGGATGAGAATAAATTGAGTGCAAGAGGGAGGAAGCATGAGTAAAAGAGACAAAATACAAAATGAAAACCTTAGTTGAGAATAAATTGTGTTGGGTTGCGGAGTGAGCATTGAGCCGTGAGTGATGGCTTATGTATGATATAATGTAGTCACTCTCTCTCTCCCTATCTCTCCATCCCTCTTGCTCTCTCTCAATACACCTTTGACTAATGTGTTCAGACTTTGAGATCAGAATGGAAACCTGTTGCCATGGAGAGACCTGGCTGTATGTGATGAATTGGTCCATGTTGGAGCACTATAAAAGCATTCAACAATCTTCTTAATAACCCCGTCACACAGCCCAGTTAAAACAACTATACTTTACAAAGTCACTGACTGACTGTGGGCGTATACTGTGTTTACCAGTTAGAATTGTCAAGCCACGTGGGAGGCAGGCTGTGTCCTGTCCATGCTAAAGTCTATGTGATGGATGACACTCTAATCCTGCTACACTGTGATGATTAAACCACATATTAAGACCGTTGTCCTCTTCAGTGAACGGCTATTCATTATTCTGATGAACACACACACACACACACACGCACACACACACACACACACACACTGTTACGGATACAGGATACACACACACACACACACACACACACACACACACACACACACACACACACACACACACACACACACACACACACACACACACACACACACACACGCACGCACACACGCGCACACGCACACACACACATGCAAACACACACCTCCCCATTTTCACCACACCCTATGTATAGGAGGTACCAGCAGATCGAAGCCCTAATGTGTGTGGAGTATGCAGACCTGCCTCACTCTCTCTCTCTGTCTCCCACCTTGGCTGACCTGTTGCCATTTATCCCCCACCTCCCCTCCAGCCCAGAGGCTAAAACACACTTTTAACAGCCAGATGAATCAGGGAGGGAATGGCTTCCTGCCAGTTTTGATGTCCAGTCAATATTTACGTCCTCCGACTGAGGCAAGAAAGAACGCCAGCTAATACAGCAAGGCTACAGCATTATTAAAGGTACACTACAGGCTGCCTCTGAAACATTGGGGAAACAGAGAGCAGCTGAATATGCAGAAAGTCAACCTTTAAGTGTTGATTCATTAATTAAGTAAGTCATCCTGTAAGTGTTCATTAATTACAAATGATAGAAGTTAAACAGAGAAGTCCTTCAGGTCCTTTTCTCCTCACTTTATCACGAGCCACAGGGGTGTTCCCTCTTTCCGAGTGGAGCTGTGTGTGTGTGTGTGTGTGTGTGTGTGTGTGTGTGTGTGTGTGTGTGTGTGTGTGTGTGTGTGTGTGTGTGTGTGTGTGTGTGTGTGTGTGTGTGTGTGTGTTCATCAGAATAATGAATAGCCGTCCACTGAAGAGGACAACGGTCTTAATATGTGGTTTAATCATCACAGTGTAGTAGGATTAGAGTGTCATCCATCACATAGACTTTAGCATGGACAGGACACAGCCTGCCTCCCACGTGGCTTGACAAGTCTAACAGGTAAACACAGTATAAAGTTAGTGACCTTGTAGTTGCTACGATAACTTTGTGTAGTCATCAAGGCACTAACAATGCTTTCTGTTTTATAATGTTTATAAAGCAGTTTGAGTCTCTAGCATTCCCAAGGACATGAAATCAATAGTCCTGGGAAGGCAACAGAGTTTTACTCTGAAAGAGGGTTCATAGGCGTCCAAACATGAAAGCACACTTTTGGGTTTATACTGATTTATACGAGTGTTTTGTCGCCACTTAAAGCCTTTGATGTGGTATTTAACAACAAAATGTCCATATAAAGCTATTTATGTGATGTAAAAACCAGTCACCCTGCAGGCAGTCAAAGATTCGAACAGCCAGAGACGCTCTGTGTGAATATCCAACCATCTCTTCATTCCAATCCTCTCTCAGCCAACGACTGCCTCCTTTGTATTTTAATTCCAACAAAGACAGAACAAATAAGAGATTATATTCTCTTCAATGTGTTACAGCACCTCTGTCTACCAACCGGGGATATAAATAACCAGACGCTATCTCTCGCCCTCCTTCCTTCCCTACGTGGCACCTTGCATTGTGCATTGATGGGAGATAGTGTAATCGCTCTATCTCTTCGGTGTGCTAGCTCCGCTCACTGAACCACCCTATTTGAGGCTTGACAGGAGTGAGTTATGAGATGCTTACCGTGGCTTTAATATTTCAGAACCACACAAACATTGCTTGACCTTAATTTCTGCGGTTACAAAGTGTAATGCAGGGTATTTGTCAGGTAAGCTTTCTCTCTCTCTCCCTCTCTCCCCCCTTTTCTCTCTTGCTCTCTCTCTCTGATGTTCTCAGGCTGACAGGCTCAGGTTGCCACAGTGCAGAGATGGTTGCCACAGTAACTGCCTGCTTGCTGTGGGCCATGGCCTGAGGTTGGTCTAGTAAAGAGCACTCGTTTATGGGTTAGACATGTAGTAGCTGAAGAAAAGACAGCAATTTGGTGTGTGTGTGTGTGTGTGTGTGTGTGTGTGTGTGTGTGTGTGTGTGTGTGTGTGTGTGTGTGTGTGTGTGTGTCAGTTAAGCTTTCATACAACTATGTTGAAAGGAATCTTACATCCTTAGCGTGCAGCGTAATAACTGTTTCAATATCATTGCTTTACTCAATGACATGGCACAACCAATGGCTCCACATATGATGTGCAGATCTTTTGATTAAAATGCAATGGAAGAGATTAGTCTGAAATAAAACCTGTGATCCTTTGAAACAGCTTTTGATCTACACTATGAAAGGTATGTGAAACAAATAACAGATACCGCATTTCATTGGAATATGTCAATCTCTCTACAGTACCTACCGGTAGGATATTTCTCAAACGGCTCTATAATGTCTTGATAGACCTCAGCAAGATTACTGTCTAGACAGGAGAGGAAGGGAGAGGAAATTGATGGCAAACTACAGAAATAACGGGGTTTTGAAACTACAACCTATTTGAGGGTGAAATTGCAGTAGGTAAATTGCAGTTACTCCAAAACCCAATAAACAGTCACACACCTGGTCTTTTACATGAAAGCTGTGCAATAAGGTGCGGTCAATGTCCCCCTCTATACAAAAACACATCAAAGGAGATAGTTTGGATCCCTGTTGTGCACCAACATGGAAAAAGTAGAAGGTTAATGGTTTTGATAATTGAGGAATATGTTGGAAGGAAATTGCCTACCAGTACAATCTGCCCCCACTGGTTATGTTGCTCTATTTTGAGCAAAACGCACAATTCTCCCATGAAGCTAAGAATAAAGAAAACCAAAACTAAGGAAAAAGGAGAAGAAAAAATTGGAATGAACAGAGAGAGACCTTGCTGCGAAACAAAAGCAATTAAAATGTGCCACACAGTAAAACTAGCAAGCATGACCTGATGCTGATAAGGAAATAAACTAAAGCATAAACATGTCATACCAGATAAAACAGGATATACTTAGGGTGCATTGGAGGCTGTTGCTTCATAGTAAATATACTTGACTTTCACAATACACTATTTACTCCCGTTTAATCGGAAAGCGCTATTCCTGGCAGCTGATTACATCCTTTTCCCCTCCTCCCTCTCTTTCTCCACCTCCACCTTGAACGCTAATAATTTGTGTATAGCCAGGACAGGCTTCAATACAGAAACGTTAAAATGCCCTAGAGTCTAAGCCTGGGTTGGGGGGTGGGGGGTGGTGGGGTTCTACTAGCATTGAAGTCAACATGGCCCATCATCCCTGTGGAACGTTTCGACACCTTGTAGAGTCCATGGCCTGACAAATTGAGACTGTTCTGAGGGCAAAAGTGGGTGGTGCAACTCAATATTAGGAAGGTGTTCCTAATGTTTAGTATACTCAATGTATACTTCCATTCATTTTGAAAACTGTAACTGGGCTACCTTCAAACGAGCCCTGGGAGGCGTGTGGGCAACAAAAACAACAGCATGTACGTGTTCGTGAGTCTCACCTTCCATAGAGGGGTCATATGAGTTTCGTTCTCTATTTCTTAGAGGTCACAATAGTTACATCGTTTTTCACCACAATACCGACCTGTTTCAATACGCAGAGGCAATATCCTGATCTATGGATAGTACGAAAATAAATGATCTAATGTTTCAGCAAAATCTGCAGAGCTGGGATGGTTGTATCCCCCATATATATAACATTCTATTGGTTGCAAGAATTTTATATAATTTAAATTGAAAAACTCAGTTTTGAATCCAGCGTTGCTTTATGTATCTGTTTTTAAACCATGTGCCATAGAATCGGTACATCAAAAATCTCATCCAAACTATTTTGAAATCTATATGGTACATCTATACATTTTTGGGTCTTTGAATGAAACAGGTATACTTTTTTATCACAATTTTATTTAGCCAATTGTGGTCAATAATGCAAGGCCGACAGACAAGTGCCTTACTTTCTCCCCTTCCATTTGCCTCTTCCATTTTATCAGTAATGCTGCATTTAGCTGGTTGTAATTTTGATTAGGTCAGACATTTCCATATATTTCTGTTAGCTGCATGTGTGACATAACTCCACCAGTCCTATTTATGATATCAACTACAAAGATTAGACCTTTTTTATACATTATTTTCCAAAAATATAGTTTTTCTTAGTTTAACCATAATATTTGTTGTAATATTTTATATTTATTCTCCGGTGGATTTAACTGAAATTGCAACCAACTTTCTATGGTTTGTTTTTTAAAAAAGCAATATTTTGGAGATGATTTTTAAATAACCGAAAGTGCAAGGTTCTAATCTGAATAAAGGTAAAAAAAAAGGGGGTGAGACGTTCTTACCAATCTGCTAGAGAACCCGTTCACATTTAAGTAGAACTTTTGTATGAATGAAGCTTTTAGTGAGAGGTCCAATACCTTAATATTTAATTTATGTTCATTATATAAATAGGCCGTTTAATTTTGTGTGGCTTGCCATTCCAAATAAAATGTAATGTTTTTTGCTCATATAATAAATAAAAAACTAGTCCACAAGCTGGGAAATGACTAAAGAGTTCATCAGGGTGATTTTTCCACAAATAGACAGATATTTTCCTTTCCAAGATAGCAAGATCTTATCTGTTTTCGCTAACTTTCTACTAAAATGTATTGTAATGAGATCATTTCGTTCTTTCGGGATGTCCAGTTCACCATCAGACCATTTAATTGGTAAACTGCAATCGGTAATGTAAAAGCTCTATTTTTTAGTGATCCAACACGTAATATAGTACACTTGGTTGTAATTCAGAGAGGTTAGAAAACGTATCTAGATCCTCTATGATGCTGTGGAGGGATCCAAATTGTGGATTTAAAAGCTATAATAAATAGATATGCTGAGTACAGTGATGCTTTTTTGTAGGCCAAACCATTCGGACGCTACAGACATTTTTGTAAATATACCGATTTTCAGGATGTTTCCTGATCTGAACACTGCTGTAACTCTGCCACCTTTCAGCGCAGATGCGGTGTACTGAGTGGCTGTCTTGGTATAATCAAGCCCGGACCTAACCCCTGGGCACAAACGTCAATTCAACGTCTATTCCACATTGGTTCAATGTACTTTCATTGAAATGACGTGGAAACAACCTTAATTCAAACAATTAGTTCCAAGTGGGAAGTGAACTAAAATCAGCTTCCTCCATTCGTCAGGTCACCAGGATGTGGGCATTATTAGATTAGTCTCACTCAAGCATATTTTCTGCAGAGTCTTTATAAACCGATGGCCAGGTATGTCAAACACTGAGCCCTTGTCTGACTGTACCCTGTAACTGCGGAAACTTCTCTACATGAACAATGTTATCTAGATAAGCCACCAAACCAAAGTCCCTGTTGTACCTTTCCCTTATTGCTATCCAGTTCTGCTCTCTTTTCTCTTGAATGCGTTATATTTTGTTATTGTCTCCATAACTTTTTTCTTTCTGGTTAATGAAATGGATTGATTCACTCATTCACTCTCTCAGTCGCTCAGTCAGTCACTCACTCACTCTCTCCAGTACAAGCTATTGAGACATGTGGTTTGGCAACACTCTTGTGCTCTCAGTCTTACCCCAAAAGTATTATAGCCTAGCTACCATGTGAGGGCAGCTTATGCTGTTATTGATGGACTTTCCTCCATGGTTCATAATAAAGGCAAGTTTACGACATCTTGTCTTCATCCATCCATTCACAATCACCCCAATCTGCCTGAGATGTACTACTGTACCATGTGATAACTTTTACTACACATCAAATACAACAGCCCCGTGCAGGCTAACTTCAAAGATATGGGCTCACCCTGCCCACTCACCCCCTCCAGAGGGTACATCATGAATAATCTCAACCCTCACTTCTTTGATTTTAGATCCTGTTGCCTGCCAGCTTATCGGCATCAATCAGGCAAACATTAACGATGAGGAGCGAAGTTTGCGACTCACATGATCTATTGTGTTTCCCTTGTTTCTACTCTTGCTCAGTGGAAGGGCCAACAACTCATTCTGTTCCTAGAGAAAGGAACATTGACACAATGTTAATCATCGGAAGCCATTAATTCTCCTGACAAACCAGGAACCGAGAGACTGGAGGAATAATCGAGCACTGGTAGACCATTTCCGCGGCCTCATAATCAGAGTATTAATTGTCCGGCGATGTCCCTTTGATATCAACCTCTCCAGATCGCACTTTATTAAATAAAGACACAATTACCTCCTGGCAGTGGGCCTGCAATGGTCTCCATCATGATGTAACTGTATTGGTCTCATCAGGTGACAGCTCTGCACAGCCTGCTGGATACACTGAGAAGAGGGGAGGCAGTGTAGGTGTTATTATTGGAAGACACAAAGTAATTGATGGGTCTTTGAAGATAGAGATGGCTGTGTGTGTGTGTATATGTGGCTGTGTGTGTGTGTGTGTGGGGGGGGGGGGGGGCGTGTGTGAGTGTGTAAACGTGATTTCAGTATGATTAAGAAAGCTGTAGCTACCTGTTATTGTGACGTGGTGAGGTTGGACCCAGGTACAGAGAAGAGACCAGACGAGGAATCAGAGGATATGGATTAACATATAGTGTCTTGCAAAAGTATTCATCCCCTTTGGCGTTTTTCCTATTTTGTTGCCTTACAACCTGTAATTTAAATAGATGTTTATTTGGATTTCATGTAATGGACATACACAAAATAGTCCAAATTGGTGAAATGAAAAAAAAACGTGTTTATGAAAAAAAAGTAAAGTGGTGCGTGCATATGTATTCACCTCTTTGCTATGAAGCCCCTAAACAAGATCTGGTGCAACCAATTAGCTCACATAATTAGTTAAATAAAGTCAACCTGTGTGCAATCTAAGTGTCACATGATCTGTCACATGATCTCAGAATATACACACCTGTTTTGAAAGGCCCCAGAGTCTGCAACACCACTAAGCAAGCGGCACCACGAAGACCAAGGAGCTCTCCAAACAGGTCAGGGACAAAGTTGTGGAGAAGTACAGATCAGGGTTGGGTTATAAAAAATATCCAAAACTTTGAATATCTCACGGACCAGGCAAGGAGGGCATTAATCAGAGGCAACAAAGAGACCAAAGATAACCCTGAAGGAGCGGCACAGCTCAACAGCGGAGATTGGAGTATCTGTCCATAGGACCACTTTAAGCCTTACACTCCACAGAGCTGGGCTTTACGGAAGAGTGGCCATTGCTTAAAGAAAAAAATAAGCAAATACATTTCGTGTTTGCCAAAAGGCATGTGGGAGACTCCCCAAACATACAGTAGAAGGTACTCTGGACAGATGAGACTAAAATGTAGCTTTTTGGCCATCAAGGAAAACGCTAGGTCTGGCGCAAACCCAACACCTCACATCACCCCGAAAAATCATCCCCACAGTGAAGCATGGTGGTGACAGCGTCATGCCGTCATGCTGGAAACTGGTCAGAATTGAAGGAATGATGGATGATGCTAAATGCAGGGAAATTCTTGAGGGAAACCTATTTCAGTCTTCCAGAGATTTGAGACTTGAAGACCAGCGCAACCAATCCGACTTGAAGGAGTTGGAGCTGTTTTGCCTTGAAGAATGGGCAAAAATCCCAGTGGCTAGATGTGCCAGGCTTAAAGAGACATACCCCAAGAGACTTGCGGCTATAATTGCTGCAAAAGGTGGCTCTACAAAGTATTGACTTTGGGGGGTGAATAGTTATGCAAGCTCAAGTTTTCTGTTTTTTTTGTCTTATTTATTGTTTGTTTCACAATAAAAAAATATTTTGCATTCCATCTTGTAATACTTTTGTAAGCCACTGTAAATACTTTACTGATAAACGGTAGCCGCAGGATCACAGGACACTGGATGAATCAACAATCATTAAGTCTCGAAAACTCACTCAGGAAACAAACGCACACAGTAAACAATTCAAGCTTCTGCAAAGGAAACCAGAAAACACACCTATTTTGACAAATCATAATGAGAAATATGACACACCTGAGTGTCATTAATGTCTCTAGGAAGGTCTCTGCCGCCCTCTGGTGATAGGTGGAACCCCCCTTTTAGGAGCGGCTCCAGCCGCAGAGCCTGGGTGACCACCACATAGTTGATTGAAGTCCCGAGCAAGTCCCAGATACAGGATGTCCCCCCAGGCAGGCACCCACGCCTGCTCCTCAGGACCATAGCCCTCCCCTACGGACAGTGTAGGTTGGGGAGCCATCCACAAGTTGAGGGGTTGGAGGGGCAGGTGTGGGGAGAGAGAAGGGACTGGACCTAACCTAACCTGACAGGGGAGGCATGGAAGGATGGACAGACCCTCATAGACCTGGGAACCTGGAGACAATAGGTTGATGCGACTCAGGATATTGAATGGTCCTATGTAGCATGGAGTGAGCTTCTGAAAGTCCACTTTTAAGGAAGATCACGGGTGGAGAGCCACACCCGTTGACCCATTCGGAGGAGCCGAAGAGGACTTCGGGGCCTGTTTGCCTGGTGTTTGTGTCGGGCAGAGGAGCGGAGCAAGGATGATTGCGCTCTGATCCAGTTGAGGCGACATCATCGAATGAACGCCTCAGCTGATGGCACCCTCGCTTCGGCCTATTGTTCAGGTAACAGGGCACGCGGACCCGAACTGACACTCGAACAGAGACAGTTCAGTGGACCAGTTCGGCAGTGTGTTATGAGCATATTCCGCACAGATGAGGATCTTAATCCAGTTGCTGGCCTGAATGGAGATGAACAGCGGAGAAACTTCTACAGCTCCTGGTTGGCCCGCTCAGTCTGCCCATTAGACTGTGGGTGGAACCCTGAGGAGAGACTCACTGATGCCCCAAACAGGGAGCAGAAAGCCTTCCAATACCGTGCGACTAACTAGGGCCCACAATCTGAGACAATGTCCTGGGAAAGTCGTTGTAGCTGAAAGACATGGGTAATCATGAGATCAGCGGTCTCCTTTGCTGAGGGCAACCTGGGTAAGGCGATGAAATGGGCTGCCTTGGAGAACCAATCGACGACCACCAGGATAATGGTAAGCCCTTGGGATGGAGGTAGCCCTGTGATAAAGTCTTCAGACAGGTGGGACCAGGGTAGGCTGGGGCACAGGTGGAACAGGCCGCAACAAAGGATCTCACATCCTCAATCATGTTGGGCCACCAGAATTTCCGCCTCAGGAACTCCAGTGTCCGATTAACCCCTGGATACCCAGTTCATTTAAAGGAGTGTCCCCATTGTACTACTCAGGACCAGGCTGATCTCTGAACATAAAGTCTGATAGTGGTATCGGAACATACAGTATTTTAGTGGGACCCCCGCCGTTGTCAGGTTCTCAAGTCTGGGTTCGTCGTACCATGGTCTCAATACTCAATTTCACATGGGCCACAATGAGGGAGCTGGGGAGTACCTCTCCTCATTGGAGACATTGTGTTGGCAGGACAGGGCGTCTGCTTTCTGATTCTTGGATCCCAGGTGATGGGCTAGTGTGAAATCAAACCTGTTACAAAACAGATCCCGCTTAGCCTGGCAACCGTTCAACCTTTTGGCTTCTTGAATGGAGACCAAGTTCTTATGGTCCGCCCAGATCACGAAAGGATGAGGTGCACCCTCCAACCAGTATCTCCACCCCTCAAAGGCCCACTTAACTGCCAAGAGCTCCCGGTTGCCTACATCATAGTTGCGTTCTGCTGGTGAGAACTGCTTGGAGAGAAAAACGCATGGGTGCAGTTTCTTGTACTCCTCGTTCCACTGTGAAAGTACCGCCTCTGCTCCTCTACCACAAAGGAATGAATAGGATCAAGATGAACGAGGGTGGGTCTGGAGGTGAAACGTCCCTTGAGCTCCATGAATGCCCTGGCGGCCTCTGGAGTCCAGCTAAAATGGGTCTGGGTCTTGTAGGTTAAGACCACGAGAGGCGCTGCCACCGCACCAAAGTTGCGTATAAAATTAAATCAAATCAATTTATATAGCCCTTCGTACATCAGCTGATATCTAAAAGTGCTGTACAGAAACCCAGCCTAAAACCCCAAACAGCAAGCAATGCAGGTGTTGAAGCATGTTGGCTAGGAAAAACTCCCTAGAAAGGCCAAACCCTAGGAAGAAACCTAGAGAGGAACCAGGCTATGAGGGGTGGCCAGTCCTCTTCTGGCTGTGCCGGGTGGAGATTATAACAGAACATGGGCAAGATGATAAAATGTTCATAAATGACCAGCATGGTCAAATAATAGGTCTGGGACAGGTAGCACGTCCGGTGAATAGGACAGGATTCCATAGCCGTGGGCAGAACAGTTGAAACTGGAGCAGCAGCACGGCCAGGTGGACTGGGGACAGCAAGGAGTCATCATGCCAGGTAGTCCTGAGGCATGTTCCTAGGGCTCAGGTCCTCAGAGAGAGAGAGAGAAAGAAAGAGAGAAAGAGAGAATTAGAGAGAGCATACTTAAGTTCACACAGAACACCGGATAAGACAGGAGAATAAAACGCTTGTAGAAATTGGCAAACCCGAGGAACCGCTGGACCTGCTTGAATGAGGTGGGACGAGGCCAGTTGGCGACCACCTTAACCTTTATGGGGTCCATTTGAATGTGGTAGAGATAATGTCACCCAGGAAAGAAACTTGGCATACGTGGAACTCACACTTCTCTACCTCACACTTCTCTATCTTGACATATAGTTGACTCTACAGGAAGAAGATCAAGATGTCGTAGAGGTAAACAAAGACGAACCGATTCGGGTGTCATTGGCCAATGCTTGAAAGACTGCCGGTGAGTTCAATAATCTGAAGGGCATGACTAAATACTCATAGTGACCACTAGGGGTGTTAATCACTCTTGGGTAGGGGGCAGTATTTTCACCTCCGGATGAAAAGCGTGCCCAAAGTAAACTGCCTGTTACTCAGGCCCAGAAGCTAGGATATGTATATAGTTGGTAGATTTGGGTAGAAAACACTCTAAAGTTTCTAAAACTGTTAAACTAATGTCTGTGAGTATAACAGAGCTGATGGCAGGCAAAACCCAGAGGACAAACCATCCAGGAAAAAAAGAATTGAGGTCATAGGATTTTCCAATTGTTTTCTATGGGATACCATTATTATTAGGAACCTGTTTGCAGTTCCTATGGCTTCCACTAGATGTCAACAGTCTTTAGAAATTGTTCAAGTATTCCTATTCATTGTAAGTGTCACTCCAGGACGCTACCGCCCCACCTGCCCATAAGAAATTAAAGGCAGTTTTCCACTCATCTTCCTCCCTGATTCTCACCAGATTGCAAGCGTTGCGGAGGTCCAGTTTGGTGAAGAATTGGGCACCTTAGGCCAAGTCCAAGGCTTCAGACATTGGGTTGGGGGTAACAATTTTTCATCGTAATCCGGGTTCAGCCCTCTGTAATCGATACAAGGACGCAATTGGGGATGTAGAGGGGCGAATGAAACCTGCCTCCAACAACTCCCGGATGTAAAGGTCCATGACTGCTGTATCAGGGATTGAGAGAGTGTACAGATGGCCTCGGGGAGGTGTGGAGCCGGGTAGGAGTTCTATGGCACAGTCGTATGGACGATGGGGCGGAAGGGTGGCGGCTTGCCTCTTACCGAAAGCCTCTCGGAGGTCGAAGTATTTGGGAGGGAGAGCGGAGAAGTCTTAGTCTTCAATGGATGCAGGAGGAGGCTCAGCGAGGCTCTTGGTGGGGTTCTTAGACATTTAGTCTGGCAGTTCTTACCACAGTCTACTAGGTATCCCATGGACCAGGAGAATAGTGGGGTATGTAGCGCTAGCCAGGGGTACCCTAGGGTAAGGGGGTTCGTGGGAGCCGTGATCAAAAGAAAACTAAGAGTCTCTGAGAGATTCACCACAAACTGCAGTAGAATGGGACTGGTCTGATATTCCACCTGGCCAGAACCAATGGGGCCTCCATCGAGGGCTTGAATCTGCAGAGAGATGGGACATTTCACTCAGGGGATTTGTAATTCTCTTCTCTATCTTGATCAATGAAATTCTCTGCATCCCCAGAGTCCAAGAAGGCTTGAATCTGGTGCTGACGGTTGTCCCAGTGGAGGGTTGCAGGTAGTGACAGACGTGACTGGGTGGCCGGGGAGTAACTGCATAGCTCGTCAGGGCTTGTCCTGGCGTTTCATAACAATGAGGTTGAATATTTATTGATTCAAGACATTTCAGTTTTTCATTTTGAAATCATTTGTAAAAGTTTCGAAAAAAAATACTCCACTTTGACTATATGGAGTATTGTGTGTAGGCCAGTGATTAATTTTCAATTCAGACTACCACAACAAAATGTGGGAAAAGTCAAGGGGTATGAATACTTTCTGAAAACACTGTATATTAGAATGAGCTATGCCAATAATACAGTACATACATACACAGTGAGTAAACAACAGTATATAAACAGAATATGAGGTGACCAGTGTTCAAAGACTCTATATTTAGAGTATATATATAGTTTATATAGATATAGTTTCTCAGTCTCTCTGTCCCGGCTCTGATGCACCTGTACTGTCTCTGTCTGCTAGATGGTAGCAGATTGAACAAATCGTGGATCGGGTGGCTGAGATCCTTAATGATCTTCTTGGCCTTCCTTTGACACTAAGTGCTCTTAACACCAGGAATTATTTTTAAAAAGTTTGAATTTGAGTGTTTTTTTGAGATACTGAATCCATTTTTAATTTCAGATGGGTAGAGGAATGTGAGGTGATTTCAAGTTACCAGGGCTTTAAGATTCACTATGAATCCAGTTCAGTAGAGATTGGAAGATGTAGCATAGACTACATACAGTATTTGGGAAAACAGTTTGGAGAGGACAGGCAGATTGGCAGTTTCTTTGTGTCAACCCCCGACAAAACAGTTATCTTCTTTATTTAACAGATCTGAATGCTGTTACCTATCTAGAATTAAGCACTCACACAGTCCAACACTTGAAGATTGAAATGACCCCAGGTCTGTACACGGCCTGAAAGAAATACATCCGACTACAAAAGAAACCATTGAAAGATTAATTTATGCCTCTCATCTATCTCCTTAGGGCTCCAGAAACAGAAATGATACAGGGGAATCCTTGGAAGCAACTTCGCATCCAGATGGTTCCATTTGTCTCTCATCCCAGGCCTTGTTTTTCATGGAAAAATCTGAATGTAGAACACCCCTAACTTTAAAGCTTCAAGTTTCACCGCTAACTTTGAAGCTTCAAGTTTTGTTTTAGTTTGTCAACTCATTTGACTGTAGGCAATCTGAAAGTGGAACACGAGCATATGGAGTAGATTTCATAAACAGGTGATGTTTACTGTTGTTCATTGCATTGTAATATTGCTATAATCATTTTAGATGGAGTGAATAAAAGGGGCACAAGCGTAAACCTCTTAGTCAGAGCCAAAATGGAATGATAGTTTGAAGGGTCAATCACATTTGCGTTTGTTATCGTTCGCCCACTCAGGCCACTGTCGATCTTACATCAGGCTGGTTATCTAATGGCAACAGCACTCTGTGGTTTAACCTTACAGCAGCAACAAGCAGCAGCTCACTCATTTCCACTCTGATAAAAGCCCATTTCCATGGCCTACAGTACATGTCTATTCCTCCCACGTCTAACTACCCTCCTTGTGCACTGCCATTAACATCATAGCATATTACCCAACATAGACCATTAGCGCAGTAGAAAGTCAAGGAGCAGATTAGTTTACATTAGGCACGGCAGAGTTCATTTGTTGATTTTCCGACCCCTCCTACTCACCTTGTATCCGCGGATGTCAATCATTAGGCAGGTACATTAATATCCCATGCAGCCAATCAGAGTGTAACCTTTAAATCACCCCGAGCTTGCCCTGTCATTGAACCCACCAATAAAGTTTCTTGATATACGGCATACCCCCAAGTCATGAATAAATGAGATGACCTTATCCTTCCCTGTTCTGCCGACATTCTAGCATTCTGTATTTGTGCTGAAATGTGGTCCTTCTTTCCGATTTCAGAGCAACCGTAACCACAGTTTTGTTCTTCTCTATGCATGAAGGTTTGGGAATCCAGAGAACAAGGTACAATAGACTTTAAAATAAGACCATAATGCATTAGGCACATTTTTATTCTTTGAATGGTCTTGAAATACATCTCACACCTACATGGACCACAGATTCCTGGTGAATACAGAGGACCGAGAGAAGCTAAAGAACTGAGCCTGCCTCCCCTTGACGGGTCCTGACCACAGATTAGAGTTATTACTGTTATTTATCAGGGTTAAGTAGGAAGAGCCACACACACTACGTCAACTCTCACCATACAGATCAAGGGTCATTTAGGACTGTTATCAATCTGAGCTGTGAGGTGGAGGGAGTGTGTACTCGCAGCCATAGACACCAAGGTCACTGATTACAGGTTATTCTGTGTGGTTTGAAGAAGAACGACTTAACACGTCTCTCTCTCTCTGCAGGTCAGGGCTGAGCTGTGTGTGTGTGTGTGCTTGCATGCCTGAGTGTCTGTGTATGTCTGTGTGTGCCTGCGTGTGTGCACGTGTGCGCACAACATCAATACGTGTCTGTCTGGGAACAAACATACTTTTGTGTGACGTAAAGCCCTTGTCTCGTACAGCTCTTCCAGACAATGGGACGTGAGGCAGTCTCCGCAGGTGTCATTGGTAGTCTAATGAGATGGCACCAGGCCTGTGTATGGCTCATTGGCCCAATGCACATTACTGTGTGTAAGTGTTTCTTCATCCCTCTATGGCCGGCCATGCAGCAGATCGTCTACCTGGAGCTGAACGTTGTGATGAATAACAACAATACCCAGCCTGATGGGATGCTGTGTGTGTCATTAAGGAAATCAAATGTTAACAGTTACCAACCATTCATCATAAAGCAATATCTAGCAGTGTGGGAGGAAATGTTTGAAAATAACTGAACCATTTGTGGGTGGTAATCAGTGCATACTGTTAGATTAAATGGACTGAGTTAGACATTCTTTATTCCATCTTTTTCTCTGGTAAGACAAATGTAGAAGCTACTGATTGTGTCAACTGTTTAATAGGGGTCTATTTTCTCTGCAACTTTGAGAGAGGGACCTACATACCCAACCAACTGCTTATTGCTGCAGAATGGGGATTACCAGAGATACAATGCTGTGAAAAAGTATTTGCCATCTTTCTGATTTACTCTATTTTTTAATATGTTTTATTCTGAATGTTATCAGGGAACCTGAGTTCACAAATCACAAAAAAATTGAAACTCATTTTGTTTATTTAATTAGAGTTATGCAACACCTAATTTCATCCTTGTTAAAAAGTAACTACCCCCTTACACTCAATAACTGGTTGTGCCACCTTTAGCTGCAATGACCACAACCAAATGCTTCCTGTAGTTGTTGATCAGTCTCTCACATCGCTGTGGAGGACTTTTTGGCCCACTATTGCATGTAGGACTGCTTTAACTTAGTGGCATTTGTGGGTTTTCAAGCGTGAACTGTTGGTTTCAAGTCCTGCCACAACATCTCAATTAGGATTAAGTCTGTTTTTTGACTATGCCGTTCCAAAACATCAAATGTATTACTTGTTAGCCATTTTCATGTCGACTTGACTGTGTGTTTTGGATCATTGTCTTGCTGCATGAGACAGCTGCACTTCAGCTTCAGCTCACAGATGGATGACCTGACATTCTCCCATAGAATTCTCTGATACAGAGCAGAATTCATGGTTCCTTCTATTAAGGCAAGTCGTTCAGGTCCTGGGGCAGCAAAGCATCCCCAAACCATCACACTACCACCACCATGCTTCACCGTTGGTATCAAGTTCTTACTCTGAAATGCAGTGTTTGGTTTTCGCCAGGCATAATGGGACCCATGTCATCCTAAAAGCTGACTCAAGTTTGACAAAATGCACCTGGAAGCACCTGGATGATCATCAATACTTTTGGAAGAATGCTCTACGGGCAGATGATTCAAAAGTATAACTTTTTGGACAAAATGGGTCCCATTATGCCTGTGTATGTGTAGCCCATCTATCTGATGCGTTGTGGTCATAAATAGTTTGACATTGTTGCCCCCCGTAGCATTGAATGCAAGGAAAACCAGTGAGCATTTGGTCTTCCTTGATTTAAAAAAAGTATAAAACAATAGAAAATAAGTGTTGAGCTAAACTGAGTGAGCTCAACTATGACTGGTCCTGGTGCACCAAAAAAAAGTGTCAATGGAAGCCAGTTTGAATTTAGCTTCACTCCTATCACAGAGAAATACCTCATCGATAGAAACAACTTGTATTGTTGCATCTCAATGTATTGTGCTCCGAAGGTGGCTAGCTAGCTAAAATTGGCCCTTTCCAAAATTAGCCATGGATGGAGATAGGGATTTGGACTTGTGGTTTTACTTCATTCTCTGTACTGGCCAATGATTATAACGATGATTTTGATCCAACCATAAAATACATTGTGCACCTTGACTGAGAGGATGGAAGTTCAATATGTAGCTAGATGTGGAAGGCTAATGTTAACTAGCTAATGCTGCCCATGAAAGGAAGTTAGGCTAGCGAGCAAGTATTTTAGGCAGGTAGCTTAGGACAACAAAAAATAGAAGTGTGTAGGCCTACTGTATGATAGTTATAGACCATTTCATCAACACGAAAGAGAGGAGGGTGGCATTGGCATTTTTCTGCAAGTAGGGTGAGTCAACACGTCTCTTCTACTTGCATGAACGCACACACACACACACACACACACACACTAATCAGAACCATGGACAGCCACATCATATTTCACTTACGTTGATTGGATTAAATTGTTTTTTGGTATCTTTTAGTTGTCACTGTATATGGGGGGGGGGGGGGGGGGGGGCAGGTTGCCTAGTGGCTAGAGCATTGGGCCAGTAACCAAAAGGTTGCTTGATCGAATCCCCAAGATGACAAGGTAAAAATCTGTCGTTCTGCCCCTGAACAAGGCAGTTAACCCACTGTTCCCCGGTAGGTTGTCATCGTAAATAAGATTTTGTTCTTAATTAACTGACTTGCCTAGTTAAATCAAGGTTAAATAAAAAAAATACGTTGTTGAAATGGTGCTGGAATAGTGGAGGCAGCTCCTTTTCTTTGCGACTTGCAGTAACTCTAAATCAATAGATGTTTAGTAGTCCGAGAATGTTTGAAACATGAACTGTTTGTTATTTGCATCATGGATTTCACCAGACACCCAGCGCAGGACACCCAGTGAGGCTTCAAGAGAGGTAATTAATTAACAACAACAAAAAGGTCCAGACATGGTCCTCCAGAGGCCCCCCATGCCTCCTCTCTGGCTTTGTCATGAAACAAAGGTGTGGTTGAATGTATTCTGCCACTGTGTCTTCTTATTGTCTCAGCCTTAGGCCTATATACTGTATCATGGTGGCAAGGCATGTGAACTAACAGGTTATGAGCAAACAAAGCAATTGTCACAACACATAGGTTGTTATATGGCTTTTTTTCTGGTTTGGCTTCCCCAGTGATTTTACTCACGTACCACTGTTGTCATGGTGACCCAATTTCAATTTTTGGTCTTACTTCAAGCATCACAGAGTTTATACATTTTTTATCATGAGAGTAGTGTAATAATGTAGTACAATAATTCAATATAAGTATGTGTGAGATGATTCATATCAATCCGACCAGTATATTCTCAGACTGGCTTCCAGAATAATCAAAAGAACTTACATTCCCAGTACACTCCATCTACACATTCTTCTAAATTTAAAGTGGCACTTCTCTCTTAATACAGAACGGGAACTTGAAGCTGGATCCTTGGCACAGCCAGCTGGGAAAGCAGGCCAGTTGGGGAGCGGCGTGAGCTAAAATCGGGAACACAGGAGCAGGCCGTGGTTCAGTGCAGTGCAGGACACCCAGCGAGGCTTCAGGGAGGTAATTAATTAACAACAACAAAAAGGTCCAGACATGGTCCTCCAGTGGCCCCCCATGCCTCCTCAGATCTCAGGCCAGGGGATGGAGGGCTGTTGTGGGCATAAGTGGGACGAGGACAGCCCCTCTGACTATCGCTGCTCTGAATACTGCACTGCTGGAATCAAACATTTGATGAAGACCAATTGAGATACTGTCATTGTTTTAAAATGAGGCATAATAGCATCTGGAAGCATCTGTGTTAGATGCCTCAGTCTCATACCCTACACTCTTAAAAAAAAGTGATATCTAGAGCCTAAAAGGTCTTTGGCTGTCCCCATCGAAGAACCCTTTGAAGAAGCCTTTTAGGTTTCAGGTAGAACCCTTTTGATTCCAGGTAGAAGCCTCTGGAGTTCCATGTAGAACCCTTTCACACAGAGGGAACCCCCCAAAAATTCTACCTGGAACCAAAAAGGGTTCTCCTATGGGGAAAGCCAAAGAACCCCTTTGGAACCCTTTTTTCTAAGAGTGTATGATATTAAGCCACTGTCATCTCTTTCTGTGGGTAACGTACAATGAGAAAGGACAACTAGAGCACAACACGACTATGATGTAATGTAGAGTTTTATTGATCAAATCAATACAACACATTACATAGATAGGCTGAATAACAGTAATGCGTGTGTTGTTACATCGTGACCCTGTATCAAACTGTATGTTATATACCAGTTGGTCTTACGGAGAAACACTAGCATGAATGCTTGATACAAGATGTGATGCGGATTGCATGATGGTCCTGGGACAGGCTGAGTGTAAGCTCTTTCCTTCTCTGTGTCACAAGGCGTCAACGTTGACATCGTACGTGTTTGACTAATAGATCCTTGTTATGACCTCAGAGAGAAAAGAAGAGGTAGAGAAATACAGAGAGAGAAAGAGAAAGGGTGAGGCCGATCTGACACAGAGACATGACACAGGATACTTGTTATGAATGTGGAGGAAGGATAATGTGTGTGAGAGAGACAGCATAGAACATCCACATACTCCAGCAGGCCTATGCTGCTGTCACTGGGTTATCTGTCAACTTTTCAAACTGAGAATGAACCAATCCATTTTCCTGCTAAAGATTTAGAGCCAGAGCACAGCTTATATCCCACTCACTGCAAAATAAACTATATACAGTTGAAGTCGGAAGATTACATACACTTAGGTTGGAATCATTAAAACTCATTTTTCAACCACTCCACAAATATCTTGTTAACAAACTATAGTTTTGGCAAGTCGGTTAGGACAGCTACTTTGTGCATGACACAAGTAATTTTTTCAACAATTGTTTACAGATAGATTATTTCACTTATAATTCACTGTATCACAATTCCAGTGGGTCAGAAGTTTACATACACTAAGTTGACTGTGCCTTTATTAAACATCCTGGAAAATTCCAGAAAATGATGTCATTGCTTTAGAAGCTTCTGATAGGCTAATTGACATAATTTGAGTCAATTGGAGGTGTACCTGTGGATGTATTTCAAGGCCTACCTTCAAACTCAGTGCCTCTTTGCTTGACATCATGGGAAAATCAAGAGAAATCAGCCAAGACAAACAATTGTAGACATCCACAAGTCTGATTCAACCTTGGGAGCAATTTCCAAATGCCTGAAGGTACCACGTTCATCTGTACAAACAATAGTACGCAAGTGTAAACACCATGGGACCATGCAGCCGGCATACCGCTCAGGAAGGAGACGTGTTCTGTCTCCTAGAGATGACCGTGCGAAAAGTGCAAATCAATCCCAGAACAACAGCAAAGCACCTTGTGAAGATGCTGGAGGAAACAGGTACAAAAGTATATATATCCACAGTAAAACAAGACCTATTTTGACATAACCTGAAAGGCCGCTCAGTAAGGAAGAAGCCACTGCTCCAAAACCGTATAAAAAAGCCAGACATGGTTTGCAACTGCACATGGGGACAAAGATTATACTTTTTGGAGAAATAGAACTGTTTGGCCATAATGACCATCATTATGTTTGGAGGAAAAACGGGGAGACTTGCAAGCCAAAGAACACCTCCCCAACCGTGAAGCACGGGGGTGGCAGCATCATGTTGTGGGGGTGCGTTGCTGCAGGAGGGACTGGTGCGCTTCACAAAGTAGATGGCATCATGAGGAGGGGAAATTATTTGAATATATTGAAGCAACATTTCAAGACATCAGTCAGGAAGTTAAAGCTTGGTCGCAAATGGGTCTTCCAAATGGACAATGACCCCAAGCATACTTCCAAAGTTGTGGCAAAATGGCTTCCCAGTCCCAAAACTTCTTTGGGACTGGGGGGCAGTATTGAGTAGCTTGGATAACAAGGTGCCCAGAGTAAACTGCCTGCTACTCAGGCCCAAAAACAAGAATATGCATATAATTAGATTTGGATAGAAAACATTCTGAAGTTTCTAAAACTGTTTGAATGATGTCTGTGAGTATAACAGAACTCATATGGCAGGCAAAAACCTGAGAAAAAATCCAACCAGGAAGTGGGAAATCTGAGGTTTGTAGTTTTTCAAATCATTACCCATTGAATATGCAGTGTCTATTGGGTCATATTGCACTTCCTAAAGCTTCCACTAGACGTCAACAGTCTTTAGAACATTGTTTGAGGCTTCTACTGTGAAGGGGGAGAGAATGAGAGCTGTTTCAACCAGATGTCTGGCAGAGTGCCATGAGCTCAGTCTTGCGAACAGCCGTGAGAATTAGCTGCATTCCATTCCATTTCTAAAGACAAAGGAATTGTCCGGTTGAAACATTATTGAAGATTTATGATAAAAACATCCTAAAGATTGATTCTATACATCGTTTGGCATGTTTCTATGAACTGTAATATGACTTTTCGTCTGAACGTTCGCCTGGACTTGCCCGCGCCTCGTGAGTTTTGATTTGTGAACTTAACGTGCTAACAAATCAAATCAAATCTTTATTTGTCACATACACATGGTTAGCAGATGTTAATGCGAGTGTAGCGAAATGCTTGTGCTTCTAGTTCCGACAATGCAGTAATAACCAACGAGTAATCTAACCTAACAATTCCAAAACTACTACCTTATACACATAAGTGTAAAGGGATAAAGAATATGTACATAAAGATATATGAATGAGTGATAGTACAGAACGGCATAGGCAAGATGCAGTAGTAGATGGTATCAAGTACAGTATATACAAATGAGATGAGTAATGTAGGGTATGTCAAAAAAGTGGCATAGTTTAAAGTGGCTAGTGATACATGTATTACATAAAGATGCTGTAGACCCTGTCACATACCTCTTGTGTCTGAGCTGTTGAATTGTGACTCTACTTTGTCTCTATACTGACGCTTAGCTTGTTTGATTGCCTTGCGGAGGGAATAGTTACACTGTTTGTATTCGGTCATGTTTCAGGTCACCTTTCCCTGGTTAAAAGCAGTGGTTCGCGCTTTTAGTTTCACGCGAATGCTGCCATCAATCCATGGTTTCTGGTTTGGGAATGTTTTTATCGTTGCTATGGGAACGACATTGTCAATGCACTTTCTAATGAACTCGCTCACCGAATCAGCGTATTCGTCAATGTTATTGTTAGACGCAATGCGGAACATATCCCAGTCCACGTGATCGAAGCAGTCTTGAAGCGTGGAATCAGATTGGTCGGACCAGCATTGAACAGACCTGAGCGCGGGAGCTTCTTGTTTTAGTTTCTGTCTGTAGGCAGGGAGCAACAAAATGGAGTTGTGGTCAGCTTTTCCGAAAGGAGGGCGGGGGAGGGCCTTATATGCGTCGCAGAAGTTAGAATAGCAATGATCCAAGGTTTTACCAGCCCTGGTTGCGCAATCAATATACTGATACAATTTAGCGAGTCTTGTTTTCAGATTAGCCTTGTTAAAATCCCCAGCTACAATGAATACAGCCTCAGGATATGTGGTTTCCAGTTTGCAAAGAGTCAAATAAAGTTTGTTCAGGGCCATCGATGTGTCTGCTTGGGGGGGCTGTGATTATAATCGAAGAGAATTCCCTTGGTAGATAATGTGGTCGACATTTGATTGAGAGGAATTCTAAATCAGGTGAACAGAAGGACTTGAGTTCCTGTATGTTGTTGTGATCACACCACGTCTCTTTAATCATAAGGCATATGCCCCCGCCCCTCTTCTTACCAGAAAGATGTTTGTTTCTGTCGGCGCGATGCATGAAGAAACCAGCTGGCTGCACCGATTCCGTTAGCGTCGCGTGAGCCATGTTTCTGTGAAGCAAAGAACGTTACAGTCTCTGATGTCCCTCTGGAAGGCTACCCTTGCTTGGATTTCATCAACCTTGTTGTCAAGAGACTGGACATTGGCGAGTAGTATGCTAGGGAGCGATGCGCGATGTGCCCGTCTCCGGAGCCTGACCAGAAGGCCGCTTCGTTTCCCTCTTTTACGACGTCGTTGTTTTGGGTCGCAGGCTGGGATCCATTCCGTTGTCCTGGGTGGAAGGCAGAACACAGTATCCGCTTCGGGAAAGTCATATTCCTTGTCGTACTGATGGTGAGTTGACGTTGCTCTTATATTCAGTATTTTGCTAAGGTGTAAGTAAACTTCCGAATTTAGCTGTATATACAGTTTGTGCAATATAACTTTTGTGACACATATTACAGACACATAGCATTTCATGGACATATGAACAGCAATTGCTCACATAGTTTGACAAAAATAAACTATTCAGGGGTGAATACTTTGCTGCCAAGTATGTTGTAGAAACTTGGCTCAGGGCTTACCTTTGCAAAATGTAAACAAATACACCCCTCTCTGCCTACTGACCATCCCCACCACCTCCTGAAAACTAGAATAAACTACTTTTTAAACAGCAATGTGAAGCCAAAACCCAGTCGGGTTGACCACAGGATGAGCCAGGCATAGCTTGCTGTCCGTATTGGCCCAAAATGTATGCATTGTATGGAGAGGACATGGCCCTGCACAAGAGGGCTGGAGCTGTTTTATTAGCTCCCTCAAACTCAATTTCCATTTAATTCGTGAGCTGGCTCCCTGAGGCAGTGTCTGGCAGCCAAAGGTGTAAATATGGCCTTATCTGGCCCCGACATGCACAGTTCATCTCCACACACACTGTGCCAACAACAAATCTGTAATTCATGGCCAAGCAACCACCACGTCATTGGCTGTACATGTATTAGAAAAAACAATGCAAGGCGAGAGAATTTCAATGCAGTGTCATCCATGCGGTTTCCAGATGGGAAGAATAGGGGAAGAGGTGATTTTGCTCTCTCCGCAGAACAACCCTTGACACAACCCCTCTGCACGATGTCATTGCACGGACAAGACTGGAATATGGTGTTACCTAGGATAAATATATGGGAAATGACAGGGATTCATTTCATGATACTGGGAAGGCTTCACATCATCACGTGAGGGTGGACCCGGATTACCTGAGATGTGACCCTACAGGTGAGGGCAGAGGAGGCTTGTGGGAGGAGCTATAGGAAGACAGGCTAATTGTAATGGCTGGAATGGAATCAATGGAACAGAGTGAAACATATGGTGGTTTCCATATGTTTGATGTGTTTGATACCATTCCATTAATTCCATTCCAGCCATTACAATGAGCCCATCTTCCTATAGCTCCACCCACCAGCCTCCTCTGGGTGAGGGTGTGTGTTGATTAGGATTGCAAAGCTACTGGTAATTTCCCAAAGTTGCCAGAAAATCTTCAGTAATTTTGGTTATTAACAGAAAATCTATGGAAATCTATCGTACCTTTGGTAATTTATATTTCAATGACTTAAATGTATTGATATAAACAGGGGTCACGTTAAAGTTCAGAAATCTGCATTTTCAAAATGCAGACCATCAAAAAAGGTGGGTTTTAAACCATTTCACTTGTGTTTTATATTGAAAGTCAACAGAGTTTTTTAAAACTTTCATAGAGTGATCAACTCTATAGTGCAACTATAGTTTTCCTTGACACAAAGTACATTAGTCAATCAATCAAATGTATTTATAAAGCCCAATTTACATCCCTAGATGTCACAAAGTGCTTATACAGAAACTCACAAACAGCAAGCAATGCAGATTTGGAAGCACGGTGGCTAGAAAAAAACTCCATAGAAAGGCAGGAACCTAGAGAGGAACCAGGCTCTGAAAGGTGTCCAGTCCTCTTCTGGTTGTGCCAGGTAGAGATTATTACATGGCCATTTAAGGCCATATCGTTCTTCAAGCTGTTCAAACATTTATAGATGACCAGCAGGGTCAAATAATAATCACAGTGGTCATAGAGGGTGCAACAGGTTAGCACCTCAGGAGTTGGCTTTTCATAGCCGAGCATTCAGAGATCGAGACAGCAGGTGTGGCAGAGACAGGTCCGGGACTTGGTAGCACGTCCGGTGGACAGGTCAGGGTTCCATAGCCGCAGACAGAACAGTTGAAACTGGAGCAGCAACTCATTCGGCAGAAAATAGCTTAATTTTCAACATTTGTTAAATCTGTGTCCATATTGTCCATAACTTTCTAGTAGATAGTCTATATGGTTCAAGAGAAAATTGCCTAATCATTAAAAAAGCATCTAATGAACAATGGCTTTATATTCAATGAATTTTTAACATAACCTTTTTAACATTTAAGTTGTAACTTTTTTCACAACTGCCACCAGTTTGTTTCCAAAACATTGAAAATAAATAAATATTGACATAGTAAAATACATAAAAGTGTGCAATTAAAACCCCTCATATTAAACACCAATGGAATTCAGTAAATTGAGCCTTTATATTTATGATAATGTTTTACATCTTTGTCATAATTTTTTTTCATATCTTATTTTATTTTTTAATATATTGTACATGTGATAAGGCCACACAGGGACAGAGATAATTACAGACACCTGTGATATTCTGAAGTACCCAAAAGGGCCACTAGATATCTTGTGATAGACTACATAAAATCCTTGAAAGATACCAAAATGCTGGTAGTGTACTGGTAAACTTCAAAAGTTTCCAGTAATATACAATTCCTTTGCAACCCTATTGTTGATGCTTGGCAGGCGTGGAACCATTCCTCCAATTACGCTAATTGAAGAAGACAGGTAACTGAACAGAAGCTGTTGAACACATTGGAATGAAAGAGGGCAGGATAGATGAGTAAAATGGCTGGATGAATATGCCTGGGAGGTAGGGGACATTTCATGGTATTCATGTGTTATTCTTATTTAGACAGCCCGTCATTATGTGATTTTAATGAATACACTCTGAGAAATTGCAGCCAGAGAGTGTCTGGACTTGGGGAGCTGCTATGTTCTTTTGATTGTGTTCTGGCAAGATCTGTTCCATTGCATCATTATCTAAGTTTCAAGTTGTAATGTCATTGAAATGCCTTTATGTTTCTAATGACAAGTCTGTCTGCTGGACATTTACATTGCTTCTATTAGTAACACAAAGTTCTCCCATCCAAAAAAAGGCTTGGCAAAGGATATGTTTGAAATTTTTTTTAAAGAGCAAACAGTATTCATGGCCAAACATTTTTTCAGACTTCCATGGAAGTCAGCCTGTCCCAGGAATTCGTCATAAAGGAAGTGAAAATCTTAAAAATGAATGCTCTGTGAAACCGACAGACACACAGATAATTTCTGTAACTAAACAAAAGAACTTCACGGCGCGTGTCATCACCCTGTCAGGATGTGAGGTCATTCGTGGGGCAGCAGCTCATACTCCCACAGAGTGCAGCAGCGGGTCATGATAGGGATGTGTCCCACCGAGGAGAAGTAAGGGGTGTGTGTATGTGTATGAATGATGGGGAGTTTTTTTTTTCCGCAGGTTGTGTCCAGCACTCTGTCAGGCCGTGTGAAAGCAAGAGGGGAAATGTAGGCCAGTGGATGAGGATTGAGGGATAGTCCCTCCTGTGTCCTTCTTAGTGAGGCTCACTGATCCAAGAGAGGGTGTGGAGTGTGGATACGCCACAGCATAGCCACACAGCACCCGGGACTAGCTACCGCTCCCCACTCAGATAAACCCTCTTCAGACCATCAAGGGGACGGCAAGGGAGGCTGGGGAACACACATTGAGTTGAGAGGGACATCAGACAAGTCAGGTAATTAGGACATTTCCTCTCCAGAAGAGAGGTACTGTTGGAGAAGGGAGGAGAGCACAGCTAAACTTCTCCTATCCTCCTTTCTCTCTTCCTCCTCTCCTCTCATTTTCTCCCTCCAGTCCTTGGGGGTCATGTTTGTTTTTGCCTTGATATTTGTGTTAATAACGGAGCTCCGTGTCTATCGCCCAGAGGGGACTGCGGTGTGTCTCTGAGGGGAGGCAGCTAGCGTTGAGGGCGATGCAGCGGTTTGTTTAGATTTTCCCCAGCAGCTGGAAGCGAAGACAGGGAACACAGTAATAATGTTTATTGTGTGAATACATAACCACTCACTCATCTCTAAATCGCAGAGTCACACAAAAATCAAGCCTAGACACCTGCTGTAATGCGTAGCATATGAAACACCATATCATTACTGGGAATGGTGAATCTCTCTTATTTGACTCACTATACACATGATGTTGTAAAACAATGGACTGGTTAATTGCCACCAGTCAATATAAACTCAGCAAAAAAAGAAACATCCCTTTTTCAGGACCCTGTCTTTCAAAGACAATTCGTAAAACTCCAAATAACTTAACAGATCTTCATTGTAAAGGGTTTAAACACTGTTTCCCATAAACAATTAATGAACATGCACCTGTGGAACAGCCGTTAAGACACTAACAGCTTACAGACGGTAGGCAATTAAGGTCACAGTTATGAAAACATATTACACTAGAGGCCTTTCTACTGACTCTGAAAAACACCAAAAGAAAGATGCCCAAGGTCCCTGCTCATCTGTGTGAACGTGCCTTAGGCATGCTGCAAGAGGCATGAGGACTGCAGATTTGGCCAGGGCACTAAATTGCAATGTCCGTACTGTGAGACGCCTAAGACAGTGCTACAGGGAGATAGGATGGACAGCTGACCGTCCTCACAGTGGCAGACAACTTGTAACAACACCTGCACAGGATTGGTACATTCGAACATCACACCTGTGGGACAGGTACAGGATGGCAACAACAACTGCCTGAGTTACACCAGGAACACACAATCCCTCCATCAGTGCTCAGACTGTCTGCAATAGGCAGAGAGAGGCTGGACTGAGGGCTTGTAGGCCTGTTGTAAGGCAGGTCCTCACCAGAAATCACCGGCAGCAACGTTGCCAATTGGGCACAAACCCACCGTCGCTGGACCAGACAGGACTGGCAAAAAGTGCTCTTCACTAACGAGTCAAGGTTTTCTCTCACCAGGGGTGATGGTCGGATTCACGTTTATTGTCGAAGGAATGAGCGTTACACCGAGGCCTGTACTCTGGAGCGGGATCAATTTGGAGGTGGAGGGTCCGTCAAGGTCTGGGGCGGTGTGTCACACCATCACTGGACTGAGCTTGTTGTCATTGCAGGCAATCTACATGCTGTGTGTTACAGGGAAGACATCCTCCTCCCTCATGTGGTACCCTTCCTGCAGACCCATCCTGACATGACCCTCCAGCATGACAATGCCACCAGCCATACTGCTCATTCTGTGTGTGATTTCCTGCAAGACAGGCATGTCAGTGTTCTGCCATGGCCAGCGAAGAGCCTGGATCTCAATCCCATTGAGCACGTCTGGGACCTATTGGATAGGATTGTGAGGGCTAGGGCTATTCCCCCAGAAATATCTGGGAACTTACAGGTGCCTTGGTGGATGAGTGGGGTAACATCTCACAACAAGAACTGGCAAATCTGGTGCAGTCCATGAGGAGGAGATGCACTGCAGTACCTATTGCAGCTGGTGGCCACACCAGATACTGACTGTTATTTTTGAATTTAACCCCCCCCCCCTTTGTTCAGGGACACATTATTCCTTTTCTGTTAGTCACATGTCTGTGGAACTTTTTCAGTTTATGTCTCAGTTGTTGAATCTTGTTATGTTCATACAAATATTTACATAAGTTAAGTTTGCTGAAAATAAATGCAGTTGACAGTGAGAGGACATTTCTTTTTTTGCTGAGTTTATAACATAATGAGCCACTTATGAACATAAACAAAATCGTTCTGCTGTAATATCATGTCTACAATGACTCTTTCTCTCCTGATCACTCCCATTCATTTGACATTGGCGCCCCGTTCAAGGAATCCCCTCCCCTATAACTCAACACCCCCTCACCTCTACCACAACTCTTCTCTCATTCTGTATACCCCCCACCCCACCGCTCTATCCACCTCCCATTCCCTGCAACACCTCATCACCCTCACCCTACCCCTCATCCCCCATTCATCCCCAGTCCAGATGCTTCATGTATTAATGTACCTACTGAAATATTAACACCTGTATGCCTTTTGGTGTCTCTCAGTCCCCTCGGCAGATGTGGCCTGTCAATCCGCATAAAGAGAAACATGGCAAGCTAATCAGAATGGCACCGTGCTACTCTAGCATTGCTCCCTGCTAGTCTTGCTCGGCTAGTCTTGCTCTGGGCCTTCCTCTTGAACGTTATGGCAAAATGTAGATTTCTGCCTAAATATTTTTCATGAGCTGGCCATAAACAACAGCTAGTAATGCTGCATAGTTCAAGCTCAAGTACATAGTACAAATATTCAACAAACGTGGGGAAATAGGGCTTGAAATGACTGAAATGCTTTTTTAAATATAGTAAAAATAAAATAATAAACAACTTCCAATTCACTCATTCATCGCCTCTCCTCCTCCTGTAACTATTCCCCAGGTTGTTGCTGTAGATGAGAATGTCTCAGTCAACTTACCTGGTAAAATAAAGGTTAAATTAAAATACAATGAAATGAAAATGTCACCTTTCTTATAACTGTAAAATAAATATGATCATATTTAGTGAGTACAAATTTGTCTCATTTACAGTAACTGAAGACCCAGCCTCCTCTGTGACCAAGAGAAAGTGGTTGTGTTTCAATTCTACAAAATTATTTTCATGTTGAGACCTCAAAATTTGGCTGAGAATATCACAGTGAGATGAAACTATAATTGATGAAATCGCTAGACTGTCCACTTTAACATGCCGTGTGGTCCAGGCTGGAAATGTATTATTTGTCTTGATAGGCCAGAAAATGTGACAGGTCAGACCCTATGCAAATGTGGGGTGTGAAACCTGACTCTTCAAGTCAGCTCAGCTGACAGTGGTAGCGGAAAGCAGACAGATGTATCTTTCTGGTACTAGGCACTGGACACTGCAATGCTCACAGAGCGCTTTGTACACCAAAATGTCAGTCGGAACCGGTCCAGAACCTCTCAAAGTTCCCTTAACATCTATGAGGTTTTTAATGGCCTAAATAGGGGTCTTAACAACATCTATGAAGTTTTTAATGGCCTAAATATGGGACTTAACATCTATGACGTTTTTAATGGCCTAAATATGGGACTTAACATCTATGACGTTTTTAATGGCCTAAATATGGGATTTAACATCTATGAAGTTTTTAATGGCCTAAATATGGGACTTAACATCTATGACGTTTTTAATGGCCTAAATATGGGACTTAACATCTATGACGTTTTTAATGGCCTAAATATGGGACTTAACATCTATGACGTTTTTAATGGCCTAAATATGGGACTTAACATCTATGACGTTTTTAATGGCCTAAATAGGGGACTTAACATCTATGAAGAATTTAATGGCCTAAATAGGGGACTTAACATCCATGAAGTTTTTAATGGCTTAAATAGGGGACTCAACATCTATGACATTTTTAATGGCCTAAATAGTGGACTTCACATCTATCAAGTTTTTAATGGCCTAAATAGGGGACTTAACATCTCTGAGGGGCCTTTATCTTTATTTTCACTAGCTGCCTCTGTATGGGTTTTATATGCTAGCGTTGTCGATGCCCGTTTCCCTTGATCCACCGCCAGGCTCAGTCAACCAGGCACGCTACCTGTGTACATAATAGCATCATAAAGCCTGTTTATGGCTGTTAAATTTGCAGAGATCATTGGAAACGCGAAAGCTGTTAACCAGATTATGTCATGAACACAAAAGCGTGGGAGGAGGAGTGAGGGGTGGAGAGGAGAATAAAAGACAGGATTTAAGATGTTCCCCAGGGAACTATACATATAGGACATTATCATCAGACCTGACCAAGCACTCTAAATAACATGATTAATATGAGAAGTAGGCATTGGTCTGAAGCCGTAAAAGAAAGGAATACTTCACCCATGCTCCACCAATGTTTTCCAGAACACAGCTTTGACCTACAGTACTACAGTAGCTATGTTGGTATAGTAAAAATTCCTGTTTTAGGTCAGTTAGGATCACCACTTTATTTTAAGAATGTGAAATGTCAGAATAACAGTAGAGAGAATGATTTATTTCAGCTTTTATTTCTTTCATCACATTCCCAGTGGGTCAGATGTTTACATACACTCAATTAGTATTTGGTAGCATTGCCTTTAAATGGTTTAACTTGGGTCAAACGTTTTGGGGAGCCTTCCACAATAAGTTGGGTGAATTTTGGCCCATTCCTCCTGACAGAGCTGGTGTAACTGAGTCAGGTTTGTAGGCCTTCTTGCTCGCACACGCTTTTTCAGTTCTGCCCACATATTTTCTATATTATTGAGGTCAGGGCATTGTGATGGCCACTCCAATACCTTGACTTTGTTGTCCTTAAGCCCTTTTACCACAACTTTGGAAGTATACTTGGGGTCATTGTCCATTTGGAAGACCCATTTGCGACCAAGCTTTAACTTCCTGAGTGATGTCTTGAGATGTTGCTTCAATATATCCACATAATTTTCCTTCTCATGATGCCATCTATTTTGTGAAGTGCACCAGACTCTCCTGCAGCAAAGCACCCCCACAACATGATGCATGAACATGACCACCCCTGTGCTTCATGGTTGAGATGGTGTTCCTCCTTTTCCCTCCAAACATAACGATGTTCATTATGTCCAAACAGTTCTATTTTTGTTTCATCGGACCATTGGACATTTAAAAATACGATCTTTGTCCCCATGTGCAGTTGCAAACCGTAGTCTGGTTATTTATGCGGTTTTGGAGCAGTGGCTTCTTCCTTGCTGGGCGGCCTTTCAGGTTGTGGCGATATAGGACTCATTTCACTGTGGAAAGAGATACTATTGCACCTGTTTTCTCCAGAATCTTCACAAGGTCCTTTGCTGTTGTTCTGGGATTGATTTGCACTTTTTGCACCAAAGTACGTTTATCTCTAGGAGGCAGAACGCATCTCCTTCCTGAGCGGTATGACAGCTGCATGGTCCCATGGTGTTTATACTTGCGTACTATTGTTTGTACAGATGAACGTGGTACCTTCAGGAGTTTGGAAATTGCTCCCAAGGATGAACCAGACTTGTGGAGGTTTACAATTGTTTTTCTGAGGTCTTGGCTGATTTCTCTTGATTTTCCTATGATGTCAAGCAAAGAGGCACTGAGTTTGAAGGTAGGCCTAGATATACATCCACAGGTACACCTCCAATTGACTCAGATGATGTCTATCAGAAGCTTCTAAAGCCATGGCATCATTTTCTGGAATTTTCCAAGCTGTTTAATAAAGGCACAGTCAACTTAGTGTATGTAAACTTCTGACCCACTGGAATTGTGATTCAGTGAATTATAAGTGCAATATTCTGTCTGTAAACAATTGTTGGAAAAATGACTTGTGTCATGCACAAATTTGTGGAGTGGTTGAAAAAATGAGTTTTAATGACTCCAACCTAAGTGTATGTAAACTTCCGACTTCAACTGTATATTTTTGTCAGTAGGTACCCAACTTAACAGGAGGTGGCGTGTTCGATATATCAATACAGGGTATATATACAGTGCCTTGCGAAAGTATTCGGCCCCCTTGAACTTTGCGACCTTTTGCCACATTTCAGGCTTCAAACATAAAGATATAAAACTGTATTTTTTTGTGAAGAATCAACAACAAGTGGGACACAATCATGAAGTGGAACGACATTTATTGGATATTTCAAACTTTTTTAACAAATCAAAAACTAAAAAATTGGGCGTGCAAAATTATTCAGCCCCCTTAAGTTAATACTTTGTAGCGCCACCTTTTGCTGCGATTACAGCTGTAAGTCGCTTGGGGTATGTCTCTATCAGTTTTGCACATCGAGAGACTGACATTTTTTCCCATTCCTCCTTGCAAAACAGCTCGAGCTCAGTGAGGTTGGATGGAGAGCATTTGTGAACAGCAGTTTTCAGTTCTTTCCACAGATTCTCGATTGGATTCAGGTCTGGACTTTGACTTGGCCATTCTAACACCTGGATATGTTTATTTTTGAACCATTCCATTGTAGATTTTGCTTTATGTTTTGGATCATTGTCTTGTTGGAAGACAAATCTCCGTCCCAGTCTCAGGTCTTTTGCAGACTCCATCAGGTTTTCTTCCAGAATGGTCCTGTATTTGGCTCCATCCATCTTTCCATCAATTTTAACCATCTTCCCTGTCCCTGCTGAAGAAAAGCAGGCCCAAACCATGATGCTGCCACCACCATGTTTGACAGTGGGTGTGGTGTGTTCAGGGTGATGAGCTGTGTTGCTTTTACGCCAAACATAACGTTTTGCATTGTTGCCAAAAAGTTCAATTTTGGTTTCATCTGACCAGAGCACCTTCTTCCACATGTTTGGTGTGTCTCCCATGTGGCTTGTGGCAAACTTTAACCAACACTTTTTATGGATATCTTTAAGAAATGGCTTTCTTCTTGCCACTCTTCCATAAAGGCCAGATTTGTGCAATATACGACTGATTGTTGTCCTATGGACAGAGTCTCCCACCTCAGCTGTAGATCTCTGCAGTTCATCCAGAGTGATCATGGGCCTCTTGGCTGCATCTCTGATCAGTCTTCTCCTTGTATGAGCTGAAAGTTTAGAGGGACGGCCAGGTCTTGGTAGATTTGCAGTGGTCTGATACTCCTTCGATTTCGATATTATCGCTTGCACAGTGCTCCTTGGGATGTTTAAAGCTTGGGAAATCTTTTTGTATCCAAATCCGGCTTTAAACTTCTTCACAACAGTATCTCGGACCTGCCTGGTGTGTTCCTTGTTCTTCATGATGCTCTCTGCGCTTTTAACGGACCTCTGAGACTATCACAGTGCAGGTGCATTTATACGGAGACTTGATTACACACAGGTGGATTGTATTTATCATCATTAGTCATTTAGGTCAACATTGGATCATTCAGAGATCCTCACTGAACTTCTGGAGAGAGTTTGCTGCACTGAAAGTAAAGGGGCTGAATAATTTTGCACGCCCAATTTTTCAGTTTTTGATTTGTTAAAAAAGTTTGAAATATCCAATAAATGTCGTTCCACTTCATGATTGTGTCCCACTGGTTGTTGATTCTTCACAAAAAAATACAGTTTTATATCTTTATGTTTGAAGCCTGAAATGTGGCAAAATGTGGCAAAGTTCAAGGGGGCCGAATACTTTCGCAAGGCACTGTAGATATATATAGACAGAGGTCTGTCTGCATTCTTGATTTCTCTAAACCGTTTACCTGTGTAGTATTAACATAAGCTCAGAACCACTTGTTTTTCCAACATGGTCCCATTTTATCAATTGCTGTTCTGAACATTGGACAGTTCTTTACCTCTGTCAAATGACAATGTACCTTAAAGTTGTGTGTATTTGTATTTATTTTTGCAATAAAGATGATGAAACAATACACATTTACAATAGGTTTATATCTGAAGATCCATACAGCCTAATAATATATTGTATATGTAACGTGCATGCTAGGAGTCAGGATGCAAGTACAGGTGGTGAATTTAATAATTCATGAAACATGGAACAAAACAAGAAACACGAGTAGCGTACAGACATATAAGACAGTTACAGAATCAATAACGCCTCAGGAAAGAACAAAAGGGAGTGACAGATATAGGGGAGGTAATCAGGAATGTGATGGTGTCCAGGTGAGTCTCATGAGGCGCAGGTGCATGTAAAGATTGTGGCAGGTGTGCGTAATAATTAATAAACTGGCGACAATGAGCGCCAGAGAAGAGGAGCGGGAGTAGACGTGACAGTACACCCTCCCTGACGTGCGGTTCCAGCTGCAGGACGCCGACCAGAGGGACGGTCCCGAGGACAAGGAACAGGCCGGGCACTTCTGCTGAGGCGCGGTAACCAGTAGAGCCAGCTGAGACATGGATGCCTGTCGAGCCAGCTGAGACATGGATGCCTGTCGAGCCAGCTGAGACCTAGATGCCTGTTGAGCCAGCTGAGACATGGATGCCTGTCGAGCCAGCTGAGACATGGATGCCTGTCGAGCCAGCTGAGACATGGATGCCTGTCGAGCCAGCTGAGACATGGATGCCTGTCGAGCCAGCTGAGACACGGATGCCTGTCGAGCCAGCTGAGACATGGATGCCTGTCGAGACAGCTGAGACATGGATGCCTGTCGAGCCAGCTGAGACATGGATGCCTGTCGAGCCAGCTGAGACAAGGATGCCTGTCGAGCCAGCTGAAGCTTCCCCGGTTACTTTGGCAGCGGCACTTGGACCTGACTTCACCAGTAAAAAAAACAAAACCCTGTTGCTTCCCCTTGGTGAGGCGTTATTCTGTAACGTGTATGCAAGGAGTTGGTAAGCAAGGACAGGGACTGAATTTAATAATAAATTAAACATGGAACAAAACAAGAAACACAAGTAGCGTACAGACATATAACACAAGAACAGAATCAATAAAGGGAGTGACAGATATCAAATCAAATCAAATGTTACACTGAAATGCTTACTTACAAGCCTTTAACCGATAGTGCTGTTTCAAAAATACGGATAAGAATAAGAGATAAAAGTAACAAGTAATTAAAGAGGAGCAGTTAAAAAAAAAATACATACAGGGGGTACCGGTACAGAGTCAGTGTGCGGGGGCACCGGTTAGTTGAGGTAGTATGTACATGTAGGTAGAGTTAATTAAAGTGACTATGCATAGATGACAACAGAGAGTGGCAGTGTGTGGAGAGGAGAGGAGGGGGGGTGGGCAATGTGAATAGTCTGGGTAGCCATTTGACTAGATGTTCAGGAGTCTTATGGCTTGGGGGTAGAAGCTCTAGGACCTAGACTTGGCACTCTGGTACCACTTGTCGTGTGGTAACAGAGAGAACAGTCTTTGACTAGGGTGGCTGGAGTCTTTTACAATTTTCAGGGCCTTCCTCTGACACCGCCTGGTATAGATGTACTGGATGGCAGGAAGCTTGGCCCCAGTGATGTACTGGACCATTCGCACTACCCTCTGTAGTGCCTTGCAGTCGGAGGACGAGCAGTTGACATACCAGGCAGTGATGCAACCACTCTCGATGGTGCAGCTGTAGAACCTTTTGAGGATCTGAGGACCCATGCCAAATCTTTTCATTTCCTGATTGGGAATATGTTTTGTTGTGCCCTTTTCACGACTGTCTTGGTATGCTTGAACCCATGGGGTGGCAGGTAGCCTAGTGGTTAGAGCATTAGACTAGTAACCAAAAGATTTGCAAAATTGAATCCCTGACCTGACAAGGTAAAAATCTGTCGCTCTACCCCAGAACAAGGCAGTTGTTCCTGGGCCGTCATTGAAAGTAAGAATTGGTTCTTAACTGACTTTCCTAGTTAAATAAAGGTAAAATAAATAAAAAATTGTTTGTTGGTGATGTGGACACCAAGGAACTTGAAGCTCTCATCCTGCTCCACTGTAGCCCCATCGATGAGAATGAGGGCTTTATTGATGGGGCCAGGAGATGTAGGAGGCAGCATTGGAATTCGATGCACTAAGAAAACAAATGCTAAAACCCTGAACAAAGGTTTGTGTCATTCCTGCTCCCGCTCTCCCTCTCTCGAGGGTGCCAGTCTGCCATTCATTACACACACCTGTCACCATCATTACGCGCAGCTGCGCAATATGGGACTCACCTGGACTCCATTACTTTGTTGATTATCCCCTCTATATCTGTCTGCTCCTCACTTTGTTCCCTGTGTCAGCATTGATGTTGTTATTTTTCCCCAGTCCAGACACTGTTCCTGTTCTGTTTCATGTAAGTGTTTCATTAAATGTTCAGTCCCTGTACCTGCTTCTCATCTCCAGTGTCGATACTTACAGTTTGATTAATTCACTTCGTCTCCCCCCACTGTCTGAGCGTTGCTGAATGGAGAGAGGGATAGTGGATATATCTAAAGTCAGATAAAGAAATATTGGAGACCTTTAAAGGTGAGTTTCACCCATTGTTCTTCCTCCCTGAGTCCTCAGTCAGACCCTGCACTTTAAAAATCACCTCTAAGGAGCTATCATAGGACTCAGCCTCACCTCAACCTGGTGAGAAATGGCAGGAAGGGCACTGAATCATTCACAACTGAAGACACTCTATAGTACCTATTGACACCCACATTACCTCTGTCTGTGAAAGGAAAGGACTGATAGCTAAAAGCTCAACTCTCTAACACTATGAGTGAGGAGGCAATGGAAAATGAGCTTGCCGCAGCCATAGGGAGATTGACTGGTGAGCTAAATTCTCTCCAAATCAACACATACATATCTCCCTGAAAGTATGTTGGCGCCATATATGCATGTGTTATTCATACATGTTGTCTGAGAGAATTATTATTTTACTCTGATCCCGTTTACCCAGCACGCCAGCAAAGCTCATAATTGCGGGCGAACACAGAGAGCAAATCGAGTTAATCTGAAGTAAATTGATAAAAACGAGAAACAATGTGCCCTTCATATGAAGTGTGCTGGCGTTGGGGGTTCACAGTGGCAGGTGTTGAAGCGCTTGATGACGTTTGATGACACTGTATGTCGAAGTGGGACAGTTTTATTGGAGGTTTTGACACAGTGAGATATATTGAGGTGTAATTAATACTTTGTAATGTTTGTCTGCTCCAGCAACAACAACAGGAGGAGCAGCAGGAGGAGCGGATACCAATACTATTCAGTCAGTTTCTATCTCTGTTCCTCTATCTCTCATCTTTCTAACTGTCTCTATGGGCACTATGTCTTCCTCAACTTTTATCTATCCCTGTCTGTCTTTCAGTTAAATCTCCCTCTTCTTTCTCCACAATCTCCCTCTTTCTCCACCTGTTCTACCTTTCATGGTCCTCAAAAAGTTCTACAGCTGCACCATTAAGAGCATCTTGACTTGCTGCATCACCGCTTGGTATGGCAACTGCTTAGCATCCGACCACAAGGCACTACAAGTTAGACATTGAATATCTCTTTAAGCATGGTCAAGATAATAGTTATGCTGTGGATGATGTATTAAACCACTCAGTCACATCAAAGATAGTCGTCCTTCTGACCTGAGCTGCAGGACAGGAAAGAAACTGCTCAGGGATGTTACTAAAATTGGGGATTTTGAAACAGCTACATCGTTCAATAGCTGTGATTGGAGAAAACTAAGGAGTGATCAACAACATTGTTGTGACTCCACAAAAATGGCCAAAATGACGGATTGAATAGAATAATTCTAATATATAGAATACATGCATCTTGTATGCAGCAAGTTACTAAAGTAATACTGCAAAACACAGCAAAGGAATACACTTTTTTTGGGCCTAAATGCAAAGCCTTATGTTTGGGGCAAATCTATGAAGGTAAATTAATGTCATAAGTGTACAAGCATGTAAAATATAATTTGCATGTGTAAAATGTAAAATATGAGTTCCGCCTGTATAATCAGTTTTGTGGTTGCAAAAAATATTTGGAAACATGTCACTTCTTTTGCTAATAAATGCAACAACACAGCAGGCTTTTCTTCTGACCAATCTCCCGTGAACGTTTTTTCCTCTCCGGAATCAAGGATCCATTTATCCCTACCTACGGGATACAACGAAGATACTGCCGGCTGCCAGGGTTTCCTCCTTAAACTGAACTTGTATCTAGCCACGGCCTCCCCAGTACCATCTGACCGTGAGAAGAGTTACGCCCTCGTCTCATGCCTCACCGGGAAAGCCCTGGAATGGGCCAGCGCTGTGTGTAGTAGGGAGGATGCGGCGCTGGACCATTTTGAGGAGTTCACCCGCCAATTCCGGATACTATTCGATCACCCACCTGAAGGCAAAGCAGCGGGTAAGCTTCTCTATCATCTGAGGCAGGAGACGAGGAGTGCACAGGATTTTGCTTTGGAGTTTAGGACCTTGGCTGCCAGCGCTGGATGGAGCGACAGGGCCCTGATCGACCATTACCGTTGTAGTATACGCGAGGACGTCCGTTGGGAGCTGGCCTGTAGAGACACCACCCTCACCTTCGACCAGCTGGTGGACATGTCCATCAAGCTGGACAACATGCTGGCTACTCGTGGACGTCTAGATCGGGGTCTGGTTGTTCCATCCTCCCGCATCCTCTCTCCCGAACCTATGGAATTGGGAGGGATGGTGCGCAGGGAGACCGGAGGGGGTTCCCGCTGGAGCACCATTCAAGGTCGCAGAGAGCACACTGCTGGTCGGTGCAGGGTTGGTTCCTCTGGGAATAGAGAGGGCAGGCAGGGCATTCTGGCGTCACCCCAGGTGAGTAGGCACCATTCTCATCCAGATCCCTCTGCTGCACTAATGTTTGTCTCTGTCTCTTTTCCTGATTTTTCACTGCATTCCCAGTATAAGGCGCTAGTAGATTCGGGTGTGGCTGGGAATTTCATTAATAAAAGTCTAGCTCATAGTTTAGGGATCCCTATTGTTCCTGTGGATATGCCTTTCCCTATTCATGCCTTAGATAGTCGACCATTAGGGTCAGGGTTTATCAGGGAGGTAACCGCACCTTTGTGTATGATAACGCAGGAGGGTCACAAGGAGAAGATTAGTCTTTTCCTTATTGATTCTCCTGCGTATTCTGTGGTGCTAGGCCTACCCTGGTTAGTTTGTCATAACCCCACTGTTTCTTGGCCACAGAGGGCTCTCACGGGGTGGTCGCGAGAATGCTCAGGTAGGTGTTTAGGGGTTTCCGTTGGTGCTACTACGGTGGAAAGTCCAGACCAGGTCTCCACCATGCGCATTCCCCCCGAATATGCCGATTTGGCTCTCGCCTTCTGTAAAAATAAGGCGACTCAATTACCACCCCATCGACGGGGGGATTGTGCGATAGATCTCCTGGTAGACGCTGCATATCCCAAGAGTCACGTGTATCCCCTGTCGCAAGCGGAGACGGAGGCTATGGAGACATATGTCTCTGAATCCCTGCATCAGGGGTTCATTCAGCCATCCATTTCACCCGTCTCTTCGAGTTTCTTTTTTGTGAAAAAAAAGGATGGCGGTTTACGCCCGTGCGTTGATTATCGAGGTCTTAATAAAATCACAGTGAAATATAGTTACCCCGCTACCTCTGATCAATACGATTATTGAGTTAATGCACGGGGCACGTTTTTTCACAAAATTGGATCTCAGGAGTGCGTACAATCTGGTGCGTATTAAGAAGGGTGATGAGTGGAAGATGGCATTTAGCACCACCTCAGGTCATTATGAGTACCTGGTCATGCCATATGGGTTGATGAATGCTCCATCAGTTTTCCAATCATTTGTAGATGAGATCTTCAGGGACCTGCACGGGCAGGGTGTAGTGGTGCATATCGATGATATTCTGATATACTCTGCTACACGCGCCGAGCATGTGTCCCTGGTGCGCAGGGTGCTTGGTCGCCTGTTGGAGCATGATCTATATGTCAAGTCTGAGAAATGCTTGTTTTTCCAACAATCCATCTCCTTCCTAGGGCATCGGATTTCTACTTCAGGAGTGGAGATGGAGAGCGACCGCATTACAGCCGTGCGTAATTGGCCGACTCCAACCACGGTAAAGGAGTTGCAGCGTTTTTGGGAGTTTTCCAATTACTACCGGAGGTTTATCCGGGGTTTTGGTCAGGTGGCAGCTCCCATTACCTCACTGCTAAAGGGGGGCCTGGTGCGCTTGCGGTGGTCGGCTGAGGCGAACAGGGCTTTTGAGCACCTGAAGACTCTGTTTACCTCGGTGCCTGTGCTGGCTCATCCGGATCCCTCTTTGCCATTCATGGTGGAGGTGGATGCATCCGAAGCTGGGATAGGAGCAGTGCTCTCTCAGCGTTCGGGTACGCCACTGAAGCTTCGCCCCTGTGCTTTCTTTTCAAAGAAGCTCAGCCCGGCGGAGCGAAACTATGATGTGGGGAACCGCGAGCTGTTTGCTGTCATAGAAGCTTTGAAGGTGTGGAGGCATTGGCTTGAGGGGGCTAAACACCCTTTTCTCATCTGGACTGACCACCGCAATCTGGAGTATATCCGGCAGGCGAAGAGATTGAATTCTCGCCAGGCAAGGTGGGCCATGTTTTTCACTCGTTTTGTGTTTACTCTTTCTTACAGACCAGGCTCCCAGAACGTTAAGGCAGAAGCATTGTCTCGGCTGTATGACACAGAGGAGCGGTCCATGGATCCCACTCCCATACTCCCAGCTTCGTGTTTGGTGGCGCCAGTAGTGTGGGAGCTGGACGCGGACATTGAGCGGGCGTCACGTGCTGAGCCTTCTCCCCCTGAGTGTCCAGCTGGTCGTCTGTACGTTCCGTCTGCTGTCCGCGACCGATTGATATATTGGGCTCACACGTCACCCTCCTCTGGTCATCCTGGGATAGGTCGGACGATGCGCTGTCTTGACGGGAGATACTGGTGGCCCACTTTAGCTAAGGACGTGAGGATTTATGTTTCTTCCTGCTCGGTGTGTGCCCAGTGCAAGGCTCCTAGACACCTGCCCAGAGGTAAGCTACAACCTCTACCCGTTCCTCAGCGGCCGTGGTCGCACCTGTCGGTGGATTTTTTGACTGATCTTCCACCTTCACAGGGTTACACCACGATCCTGGTCGTTGTGGATCGGTTTTCTAAGTCCTGTCGTCTCCTCCCTTTGCCCGGTCTCCCTACGGCCTTACAAACTGCAGAGGCCCTGTTTACACACGTTTTCCGGCACTATGGGGTGCCTGAGGATATAGTGTCTGATCGGGGTCCCCAGTTCACATCAAGGGTCTGGAAGGCGTTCATGGAGCGTCTGGGGATCTCGGTTAGTCTTACCTCAGGTTTTCACCCCGAGAGTAATGGGCAGGTGGAGAGAGTTAACCAGGATGTGGGTAGGTTTCTGCGGTCTTATTGCCAGGATCGGCCGGGGGAGTGGGCGAAGTTCGTGCCCTGGGCAGAGATGGCTCAGAACTCGCTACGTCACTCCTCCACTAACCTTACTCCCTTTCAATGTGTATTAGGGTATCAGCCGGTTCTGGCTCCTTGGCATCAGAGCCAGACCGAGGCCCCTGCGGTGGACAATTGGTTTCGGCACGCTGAGGAGACCTGGGAGGCAGCCCACGTCCACCTTCAGCGTGCCATAAGGCGCCAGAAAATTGGCGCAGAGCGTCGCCGCAGTGAGGCCCCAGTGTTCGCACCAGGGGACAGGGTCTGGCTCTCGACCCGAAACCTGCCCCTTCGCCTGCTCTGCCGGAAGCTGGGTCCGCGGTTTGTGGGGCCGTTTAAAGTCCTGAGGAGAGTGAACGAGGTATGTTATAGGTTACAACTACCCACTCATTACCGTATTAACCCCTCGTTCCATGTGTCTCTCCTCAGGCCGATGGTGGCCGTTGCGGACCGTTGCGGTACTGTCACGACTTCTGCCGAAGTCGTTGCCTCTCCTTGTTTGGGCGGTGCTCGGCGTTCGACGTCACCGGTCTTCTAGCCATCATTGATCCTTTTTTCATTTTCCATTGGTTTTGTCTTGTCTTCCCACACACCTGTTTTCAATCCCATTCATTACCTGTTGTGTATTTAACCCTCTGTTTCCCCTCATGTCTCTGTCAGAGATTGTTTTATTGTCAGTGTAGTGTGATTGTTGTATAGGTGCGCGTCGGGTCCTCGTACCCATGTTTGTGTGTTTATGTACATTTAGTGTTATGGAGCATACTCCGTGGACTTTATTAAAAGACTCCATTTTACACTCCATTTGACTCTCCTGCGCCTGACTTCCCTGCCACCTATTACACCTACGCATGACATTCTGGAACATACTTTCAAACGGGGCCAGCACTCCTACTCTTGGATGCTTTGTGAATTGTATTTATGATTAATATTCACTTTTGTCAATAGCAGCTTCTACACATCATGGCAACATGCTTGACTGAAAATCTTTAAACATGTCTAGACTATGAGGGTCATGCGGTTGTCCATTTTTCCATACTAACTGTCCCATCCCTTTCCCAACCATTTTCACTCCCTCCATCTCAGGATCTTGTTTGCAGACGTTCTGGTGAAACTGATCCTGTGGGTGAAAGGCTTCTTGGCCGCCATCTTCTTCGGCAAGCTGGTGGCAATCTTGGCTTTGTGGGTTGGCATCTCCGTGCCCCTTACCTTCATGGGCGCCTAGCCTACTTCGGCCTCGAGGCCTGTGAGTTTCACCTACCACACGGTCTGAATGAATAACTCTGTCAGGTCATCTTACATCATGTGCATTGTCTACGCTACTCTCTGTGCTCCAGTTGATTGAGCTGGCAGTGTGAACCAACCATATCACTCGGCAGATCCATGAAAATGGATTATTCACCAAGCCCGTGCCTGGAATTGGCTTGGGGGGAGCATCCTGACCTTCGGCTGCATCTGCATCCAGCACTTCTTCATCCTCAACAGCATCTGATAAGAACAAGGGTCAATTCTGACACTCAACCATGAGCCTGAATTTGCCTAGTGGTGCTTGTATAATGATTCCTAAAGAAACAAACAAGTAATTAATTATTAATGTGTAATTAGCATTTACAATTAACTGATAAGTAAATACCTAATAATTTCTTTGAACTAAGGTCAACTTAGCCTCTATGCAAGGAGACTAAATTTGATTGAATACTTTTGCAAGGCACTGTATATGTATATACAGTATATACCGCAATTACCTCGTACCCCTGCACATCGACTCGGTACTTACCCTATGTATATAGCCAAGATAGTTTTACTCATTGTGTATTTATTACTTGAGTTATGTCCTATTCTCTATTTTTCTCTCTGCATTGTTTACGAAGCAAGTGACAAATACAATTTTATTTGATTTGATTTCCTGACTCTCTATACTACAGGAGGCTGCCGAGGGGAGGAAGGCTTATAATAATATCTGAAACGGAGCGAATGGAATGTCATCAAACACATGGAAACCATGGCTATGTCCGAATACCCGTACTTGGGTTCTAAATAGTAGCCATTTTGGGTATGCAAATTGTTTAATTTATTATCGTACGTAAAATTTTACAAATGTAGTATGATTTAAACGCCAGGATGTCATACTCATTTATGCCTTTCATGTAGTAGAATTTCCTGCACACTATTGAGGAACAGAATTACCTTTCCGGACACGTGTATCTGACAACAGCTGATCATCAGCTGAGGGGACACGCTGTAGCAAAATGTATGAATCTGTGGGAATCAACGCAAATGCGCATTATATGATGTATATTCAGTAGGATGAGCCTAGTATGCTGATATTTGTTTCTTACTGCATTTGTTTTTTCTAAACAGTACGTTCTAAATGGTGTGTAGTATGATTAATACACAGTATGTAGTTTAAGTAAGTAGTAGGCAAAACAGATTTCGGACACAGCCCATGTGTTTGATGTATTTGATACAGTTCCACTCTTTCCGCTCCAGCCATTACCACAAGCCCTTGCTCCCTAATTAAAATCCTCAAGAGTCTATTGACGCATGGATGCATCAGTCTGTTAAAGCTAGAGATATCAGTTGGGCTGCATCTCAATCCTCCGCATCTGCCTATTTCAGCCTGCCGCATCTGCGGTGACAGGTGGCAGAGCTAGAGCAATGTCTATCAGACTATGAGACATCCTGTAAATCGGGTCTTCTCACAAAAAACGCTGTAGCGTCCAAGCAGTTTGACGGGATACGTCTGAAGGTAACCCATACAAACGAATGGAGGTAGTTTTGTGCCAACAAAAATAAGGGGTTAAATATGTGTTTTAAAAAGATATAGATATATACAGCACCAGTCATCATTTTGGACAGAACTACTCATTCAAGGGTTTTTCTTAATTTTTCTACATTGTAGAATAATAGTGAAGAAATCAAAACTATGAAATAACACATAGAATCATGTAGTAACCAAAAAATGTAAAACAAATGATGACAAGTTTGCACATGCATGGCATTCTCTCAACCAGCTTCACCTGGAATGCTTTTCCAACGGTCTTGAAGGAGTTCCCATATATGCTGAGCACTTGTTGGCTGCTTTTCCTTCACTCTGCGGTCCAACTCATTCCAAACCATCTGAATTAAGTTGAGGTCGGGTGATTGTGGAGGCCAGGTCATCTGATGAAGCACTCCAACTCTCTCCTTCTTGGTCAAATAGCCCTCACACAGCCTGGATGTGTGTTGGGTCATTGTCCTGTTGAAAAACAAATGATAGCACCACTAAGCGCAAACCAGATGGGATGGCGTATCACCGCAGAATGCTGTGGGAGCCATGCTGGTTGTGTGCCTTGAATTCTAAATGAATCACAGACTGTGTCACCAGCAAAGCACCCCCACACCATCACACCTCCTCCTCCATGTTTCATGGTGCAATCTCCGTGTCTTTTGCGTCTCCCAAAGACACGGAGGTTGGAACCAAAAATCTCAAATTTGGACTCATCAGACCAAAGGACAGATTTCCACCGGTCTAATGTCCATTACTTGTGTTTCTTGGCCCAAACAAATCTCTTATTCTTATTGGTGTCCTTTAGTAGTAGTTTCCTTGCATCAATTCGACTATGAAGGCCTGGTTCACGCAGACTCCTCTGAACGATTCATGTTGAGATGTGTCTGTTACTTGAACTCTCTGAAGCATTTATTTGGGATGCAATTTCTCAGGCTGGTAACTCTAATGAACTTATCCTCTGCAGCAGAGGTAACTCTGGGTCCTCCTTTCCTGTGGCAGTCCTCATCAAATCAAATCAAATTGTATTTATTATTATTTGTCACATACGCCGAATACAACAGTGAAATGCTTACTTACAAGCCCTAAACCAACAATGCTTTAAGAAGTTTTTAAGAAAAAATAAGTAAAAAATTGATAAGTAACAAATAGAAAATAAAAGTAACAAATAATTCAACAGCAGAAATAAAATAACAATAGTGAGGCTATGTACAGGGGGTACCGGTACAGAGTCAATGTGTGGGGGCACCGGTTAGTTTAGGTAATGTACATGTAGGTAGAGTTAAAGTGACAATGCACTGATAATAAACAGAGTAGCAGCATAAAAGAGGGGTCTGGGTAGCCCTTTGATTAGCTGTTCAGGACTATTATGGCTTGGGGGTAGAAGCTGTTAAGAAGCCTTTTGGACCTAGACTTGGTGCTCCAGTACTGTTTGCCATGCGGTAGCAGAGAGAATAGTCTATGACTAGGGTGGCTGGAGTTTTTGACCATTTTTTATTCCTTATTCTGACACCGATTGGTATAGAGTTCGTGGATGGCAGGACGCTTGGCCCCAGTGATGTACTGGGCCGATCGCACTACACTCTGTAGTGCCTTGCGGTTGAAGACCGAGCAGTTGCCATATCAGGCAGTGATGCAACCAGTCAGGATGCTCTCGATGGTGCAGCTCTAGAACCTTTTGAAGATCTCAGGACTCATGCCAAATAGTTAAAGTCTTCTGAGGGGGAATATGTTTTGTCATGCCCGCTTCACAACTGTATTGGTGTACTTGGACCATGTTTGTTTGTTGATGATGTGGACACCAAGGAACTGGAAGCTCTCAACCTGCCCCACTGCAGCCCTATCGATGAGAATGGAGGCATGCTCGGTCCTCCTTTTCCTCTAGTCCACAATAATCTCATTTGTCTTGATCACATTGAGGGAGAGGTTGTTGTCCTGGCACCACACGGCCAGGTCTCTGACCTCCTCCCTATAGGCTGTCTCATCGTTGTCTGTGATCAGGCCTACCACTGTTGTGTCATCAGCAAACTTAATGATGGTTTTGAAGTCATGCCTGGCCAAGCAGTCATGAGTAAACAGGGAGTAGAGGAGAGGACTGAGCACGCACCCCTGAGGGCCCCCCTTGTTGAAGATCAGCGTGGCGGCTCTCCAGGATGTCCAGGATCCCGTTGCAGAGGTAGGTGTTTAGTCCTAGGGTCCTGAGCTTTGAGGGCACTATGGTGTTGAACGCTGAGCTGTAGTCAATGAATAGCATTCTCACATTGGTGTTCCTTTTGTCCATGTGGGAAAGGGCAGTGTTGAGTGCAGAAGAGATTGCATCCTCTGTGGATCTGTTGGGGCGGTATGCAAATTGGAGTGGGTCTAGAGTTTCCGGGATAATGGTGTTCATGTGAGCCACGACCAGCCTTTCAAAGCACTTCATGACTACAGATATGAGTGCTATGGTACGGTATTCATTTAGGCAGGTTACCTTAGTGTTCTTGGGCACAGGGACTATGGTGGTCTGCTTGAAACATGTTGGTATTACTGACTCAGTCAGGGACAGGTTGAAAATGTCAGTGAAGACACTTGCCAGTTGGTCAGCGCATGCTCGGAGTACACGTCCTGGTAATCCGTCTGGCCCTGCGGCCTTGTGAATGTTGACCTGTCTAAAGGTCTTACTCACATCAGCTACGGAGAGCGTAATCACAATGTCCCCGGGAACAGCTGATGCTCTCATGAATGCTTCAGTGTTACTTGCCTCAAAGCGAGCATAGTAGTATTTTCGCTTGTCTGGTAAGCTCGTGTCACTGGGCAGCTCTTGTCTGTGCTTCCCTTTGTAGTCTTTAACCTGTCTAGGACTGGAGTTCCGCTAGCAAACATGCAGTGATATTGCAGAGAGCCACATGAATTCACAGAAATACTCATTACAAATGTTGATGAAAATTCAAGTGTTATGCATGGAACTTTAGATAAACTTCTCCTTAATACAACCGCTGTGTCAGATTTCAAAAAGCATAATCTGAGAACTGCGCTCAGAGCCCAAACCAGCCAGAGAAATATCCGCCATGTTGGGTAGTCAACATTAGTCATAATTAGCATTATAAATATTCACTTACCTTTGATGATCTTCATCAGAATGCACTCCCAGAAATCGCAAATCCATAATAAATGCTTGTCTTGTTCGATAATGTCCATCATTTATGTCCATTTATGTCCAATAGCTTCTTTTGTTAGGGCGTTTGGTAAACAAATCCAAAATCGCGTTCAAGTCCAGTCGGACGAAAAGTTCAAGAAGTTATATTACAGGTTTAAGAAACTTGTCAAACTAAGTATAGAATCAATCTTTAGGATGTTTTTATCATAAATGTCCAATAAAGTTCCAACCGGAGAATTCCATTGTCTGTAGAAAAGCAAAGAAACGAGAGATACAGGCAGACCCCTTAGTCAAACAACTCCCATCTGGCCCTCTTCACACGAGAAGCATGAAACAACGTTCTAAAGACGGTTGACATCTAGTGGAAGCCTTAGGAAGTGCAAAATAACCCATATCACACTGTTAATTCGATAGGGGCCGAGTTAAAAAACAACAAACCTCAGATTTCCCACTTCCTGTTTGGATTTTTTCTAAGGTTTTTGCCATATGAGTTCTGCTATACTAACAGACATGATTTAAACAGTTTGAGTGTTTTCTATCCAAATACTCCAAATACTGATATTTTGACGTCTTCACTATTATTCTACAATATAGAAAATAGTCTAAATAAAGAAAAACCTTGCATGAGTAGGTGTGTCCAAACTTTTGACTTGTACTGTATATATTTATTTTATCTCCTAGCCATAGGACAGACACTTCAAAACCTTATTCTTATGATTTACTTTTTGACCGTCTTTTTTGCCATTTACAGTGGCTTGTGAAAGTATTCACCCCCCTTGATATTTTTTATGTTTTATAGTGCCTTACAACCTGGAATTAAAATATTTTTTTGGCGGGTGTTTGTATAATTTGATTTATACAACATGCCTATCACTTTGAAGATGCACAAGAAACACAATAAGAAACAGGTGCAACAAATAAGACCAAACGAACAGAAAATAAAAAAGGGATCGGTGACGGCTAGTAGAGTGGCGACGCCGACGCCGAGCACCGCCCGAACAGGCAGGGGAGTCGTGACAGTACTCCCCCCCCCCCCCCCCCCCGCCCCTCCCGATGCACTGTACCCGCAGCGCGCCGCCACCGGCCTCGAGGGCCACTGGGCGATCCGGGTGGAGGCTGTGGAAGTCCCTCTGTAGTGATGGGTCCAAAATGTCTCCCACCCGTAGCCAGCACCTCTCCTCCGGACCGTACCCCTCCCAGTCCACGAGGTACTGTAAGCCCCTCACCCGGTGTCTCGAGTCCAGAATAGCATGTATTGTGTATGCCGGGGACCCCTCGATGTCCAGAGGGGGTGGAGGGACCTCCGGCACCTAACCTTCCTGCAGGGGACCAGCCACCACTGGCCTGAGGAGAGACACATGAAACGTGGGGTTAATACGATAGTAAGTAGGAAGCTGTAACCTATAACACACCTCGTTTATCCTCCTCAGGACTTTATATGGCCCCACACACTGTGGTCCCAGCTTCCGGCAGGGCAGGCGGAGGGGCAGGTTTCGGGTTGAGAGCCAGACCTGGTCCCCTGGTGCGAACACGGGGGCCTCATTGCGGTGCTGGTCAGCACTCCTCTTCTGCCGTCCACTAGCCTGTTTTAGTGATTCCTGGACGGCTCTCCAGGTGTCCCTCGAGTGCTGCACCCACTCCACCGCAGGAGCCTCGGTCTGGCTCTGATGCCATGGAGCCAGGACCTGCTGGTAGCCCAACACGCCCTGGAATGGAGACATGTTAGTAGAGGAGTGGCGGAGGGAGTTCTGGGCTAGTTCCGCCCATGGGACGTACCTCGCCCACTCACCAGGCCGGTCCCGGCAATACGACCGCAGAAACCTACCCACAACCTGGTTTACTCTCTCCACCTGCCCATTACTCTCGGGGTGGATACCTGAGGTCAGGCTGACCGAGACCCCCAGCCGTTCCACGAATGCTCACCAAACTCTGGACGTGAACTGGGGACCCCGATCAGAAACAATGTCCTCAGGCACCCTGTAGTGCCAGAAGACATGGGTAAACAGAGCCTCCGCAGTCTGTAGGGCCGTAGGGAGACTGAGCAATGGGATGAGACGGCAGGACTTAGAAAACCGATCCACAACGACCAGGATCGTGGTGTTTCCCTGAGACGGGGGAAGGTCGGTGAGAAAGTCCACCAACAAGTGCGACTACGGCCGTTGTGGAACGGGGAGGGGCTGTAACCTCCCTCTAGGCAGGTGTCGAGGAGCCTTGCTCTGAGCGCACACCGAGCAGAAGGAGACATAAAACCTCACGTCCTACCAACGTGGGCCACCAGTACCTCCCTCTAAGACTCCGCACTGTCCTCTCGATCCCAGGATGACCTGAAGAGGGTAGTGTATTGGCCCATCGAATCAACTTATCACGGACACCAAGCGGCACGTACTGAACACCTGCTGGACACTGAGGGGGTGCAGGTTCCAACCGTAACGCCCGCTCGATCTCCGCGTCCACCTCCCATACCACCGGTGCCATCAGACATGAAGCTGCGAGGATGGGAGTCGGCTCGATGGACCGCTCCTCGGTGTCATAGAGGCGGGACAGTGCGTCGGCCTTCGTATTTTGGGAGCCTGGCCGATATGAAATTGTAAAACAAAATCGGGTAAAGCACATGGCCCACCTCAATCTCCTCGCTGCCCGGATATACTCGAGATTACAATGGTAAGTCCAGATGAGGAAAGGGTGCTTAGCCCCCTCAAGCCAATGTCTCCACACCTTCAGAGCCTTGACTACAGCTAACAACTCCCGGTCCCCCACGTCATAGTTCCGCTCCGCCGGACCGAGCTTCTTCTGAAAAAAAAGCTTTGGTGGCGTGCCCGAGTGCTGTGATAGCATGGCTCCTACCCCAGCCACGGACACGTCCACCTCCACTATGAACGCCAAATAGGGGTCCGGATGAGCCAGCACGGGAGCGTTGGTGAACAGCTCCTTCAGGCGACTGAAAGCTCTGCCCGCCTCAGCTGACCAGCGCTAGCGCGCCGGCCCCCCCTTCAGCAGTGAGGTGATGGGAGCAGCCACCTGACCAAAACCCCGGATAAACCTCTGGTAGTAATTGGCAAACCCTAAAAACCGCTGCACGTCCTTTGCCGTGGTCGGAGTCGGCCAATTACGCACGGCTGTAACGCGGTCACACTCCATCACCACTCCAGAGGTGGAAATTCGATAACCCAGGAAGGAAACGGCTTGTTTGGAGAACACACATTTCTCAGCCTTGACGTACAGGTCATGCTCCAGGAGTCGCCCAAGTACCTTGCGCACCAGAGACACGTGCGCGTCGTGTGTGGCAGAATAGATCAGTCATCGATATACACCACAACCCCCTGCCCGTACAGGTCTCTGAGAATCTCGTCTACGAAACATTGGAAAACGGCTGGAGCATTCTTCAACCCATACGGCATGACGAGGTACTCATAATGGCCAGATATGGTACTAAACTCGGTCTTCCACTCATCTCCCTCCCGGATACGCACCAGATTATATGCACTCCTAAGGTCCAGTTTTGTAAAGAAACGCGCCCCGTGAAATTATTCCACCGCCGTGGCGATGAGAGATAGCGGGTAACTAAACCCCACTGTGATGGAATTTAGACCTCTATAATCAATGCACGGACGCAGACCTCCCTCCTTCTTCTTCACAAAAAAGAAGCTCAAGGAGACGGGTGACGTGGAGGGCCGAATGTACCCCTGACCCAGAGATTCAGTGACGTATGTCATCATAGCCACTGTCTCCTCCTGGGACAACGGGTACACGTGACTCCTGGGAAGTGCAGCGCTTACCAGGAGGTTTATCGCGCAATCCCCTCGTCGATGAGGTGGTAATTGGGTCGCCCAGTGGAAACCTGGTCTGGACTCTCCACTGTCGTCGCACCGATGGAAACTTCTATGCACCTGCCTGAACACTCCTCTGACCACCCTCGGAGAGCCCCCTGTCTCCATGAAATCTCCGGATGATGATTAGCCAGCCAGGGAATTCCCAGCACCACTGGAAACGCGGGTGAATCAATAAGGAAGAGACTAATCCGCTCCTTATGATCCCCCTGCGTTACCATGTCCAGTGGAACCGTGGCCTCCCTGACCAGCCCTGAACCTAATGGTCGGCTATCTAAGGAGTGCACGGGGAAAGGTTGCTCTAATGACACGAGCCCACGATCCATAAAGTTCCCAGCTGCGCCTGAATCAACTAGCGCCTTAAGCTGTAGAGAGGGAGAAAAAAACATATGGCCAACAGGGAGCTCTGGGTGAGTCTGGTGCTGTCTCACCTGGGGTGAACAAGGAGTACTCTGCCTGCCATCCCGACTCCCAGACGAGCTCCTCTAGCACCGATCGGCAGTGTGTCCTCTCCGACCACACCTGGTGCAGGAGGAGCCTCCTGACAGTATGACCATCTTAAAACAATTCCATATTTTAGCCTTTCCCTTTGTCCTTACCGTCACGCCTGCTCGTGCCCTTCCCCCCCTGGAGCTCGAGGGCGCCAGGCTGCCCTGCATTACTCACTCCAGTGACCATCATTACGCACCCTTGCCTTCCCTCGTTACGCACATCAACGATTCATTGGACTCACCTGGACTCAATCACCTGTTTTATTACCTCCCCTATATCTGTCTGTTCCCCCTTTCCGTTCCCCACTTCAGCATTAATTGTCTTACGTCTGTGTATTACCTGGTTCTGACGCTGTTTCTGTCCTGTTCCATGTCTGTTCCAATTCAATGTTGACTACCCGTACCTGCTTCTCTACTCCAGCGTTGGTCCTTACACTTACTTTCATTTCATCCTTTCCTTTCTTTCATCGATCATTATTCGAAAGGCCTGTTTAAAATCGATTAACCACACATTTCCACTCGTAATCAGCTGCCATATGAAGTAGCATATTGCCTGTGTTGTAGCGACTCTTCTCTCCTTACAGTGCTTTTCATTATCATTCACACACAGACACCATTACTCACACTCGGAAGAGTGAGCTGTCACACCATAGACTTAAGATGTCCTCTCCTTTATTTGCATTGATAAGCTTCAGTATCCTACACTGGCTACATGTATTGTATGTTCAGGCCTGACGAACGTCTTTAGCCCACTGACAGCACATTATGACAGACACTAAATGACACATTCCCAGGTATTATAGGCCTTAAGGACGATGAAGAAGGAATACTAATCATTTAGCTGATTATAGTGAGGGGTGTGTTTTAAACACGTCCAGGGCCTGACTTCTCCCTGCTGTGACCCCCATTGCATACGGAAGAGAAAAGTGTGAGTTTGACATTCACACTCACTTATGATAAATAATACATTATTGCATATATGCCCTGCGCCACTTTAAATATACCCATTTATTAATGTAGTATAATTTCCTTCCATTATCTACTATTTGTATGGAAGACTGCAATTTCCAACGGAGAATGTGCTCCTGTGTTCTTTTCCGCTCCTTCCTCTCTCCCCACTTTCTTTTCTCTCCTCCTTTCAGATTCTCCCCAGCTCTGTTTCTCTCGCTGTCTCGCTCTCTCTCTCTCTCATTTGTTCTCCCTCACCTTCTACTTCTCTCTCTTTCTCCTCTTCCTCCTCTCTACCCTTCCCTTGCTCTTTGCACATTACTATTTATAAAGCCGACTGGTTCGGCCTGCATCATGCCCTCTAGAATCTGGAGTTCCAGTTTACTGCCATAAGCACACTGTAGATCTGAATACATACATATTTGAAGCAGTGCAATCAGAATTGTATCTCTCCAAATAAAAAGAGGAGAAGGTGTGCAAAGAATTAGAATATGGAAGCTAATTGCATAGAATATGGAATGTGAGATGTTGTCAATCCAACACAATCACATCCAGATAACGATGCTTAGTTTAACTGATGTTTGAATAATGCACTGACACACACACACAAAGAGACGTTGTGTATTATAAAAATATTTCCGTATCCACAGAGAAAAGCCAAGCCTGCAGTTTTCCCAGGGGAATGATTCTCTCCTGTGGCTAATGATAACACACAGCCTTGGAAATCATGTTTAAAACACCAGAATTAAATGACTGTCTGCCATCCTATTGAAATTGCCATCCTGTTTGCCCATGTGCATTGCTCATAGAAAAAGTTGTTCGATTTGATTTACCCTGGTGGCAGCAGTCATCTGCCAGGTTTAGCACACAGGCAGACAGAAATGCAGGGGTGGTCAAAAAGGTCCCTCTGTTGAGTGAAAATAAATCATCTGTTTTGCACATCACAGGGGCTTAAGCTGTACATTTGTAAGGCGGTTTTGCAGAGATAGCGTTGTGTGTGTGTGTGTGTGTGTGTGTGTGTGCGCGAGCACGCGCATGTATACATGCCTGTGTGTATGCTTGTTTTGTGTGCATACAGGAGAGCTGCTGACAGGTGAGAGCTAGGAAGGCATTTTTAATCACCACTAACCCCCCAGTCCCTGCTGACAGCGTCAGAGAGGACCTGACTCGCCCCCTCTCTCTGATCAGTCTCATCAGCTGTCTGCTTAGCCCTCGATTTATCTCTTAATTATTTATTTACAGAGCCTTTGTACACATGCATTCCCCAGGGAGAACCTCCTTTGAGCATTGAAGGCCTTGCTAAAGTACCTTAGCGCAGGAACTTTTCCCTCTTTCTTTCAGTTTTTTGATGTGTACTCAGCAGCATGCTGGCTCAGAGTTTCACTTTGACATAACTTTTTTCACTTTGACAGAGCTTTTTTTTAAAGTGATGAAAACGACTGATTCAGGGCAGTGTTTGGTGTTGGCCTGATTGATTTCTCATTGGTGCTCAAAACAGTTGAGCTGATATAACGAATAGTCCTAATGAGAGGCCAATTAGATAGGAAATATGACAGCTCATTGTGTTGTGCTAGTATTGATCAAATAAACACTGGCAATGGACTTGACTTTCTCTTTCACATTGTATTTCTCTTTAAAAGCACTATAATCCGAGATCAAAAGCCTGATTCACTCTCTGATGAATTTTCTCTTTAATCCTCCTCCAATGAAACAAACATCTTTGGTCTAAACATTAGCCATGAAGCAATTACCGCGCTAACTTTTTACACGGCACAGTTTCCACACCATTTAACAACCAAGCGGGGCTATGTGACACCACCTCGGGGTGAGGAAATCTGAGCTTCGCCCTGACTCACCCACACTACGGGGGTAAAAGAGTAACAGAGGTGGTTTGAGGTCATGACCACCCCCTCTCCTAGGACCAGAGAGGAGCTGAGCCCCCCCCCCCCACACACACACACCCAGAGAGCTGATAGAGAAATACTACCCAACACAAACCCCATTGGCACAGAGGGACTCAACGTAGCATCCTTTTCCTAGGCGGCTACATGGAGGGAAAAAAGACCACCTCCCAGACACTACAGATAAGACAAGTATGACAGCACTGCATTGTGCCAAATAATGTAGGATGTAAATTCTCTTTGAGGCTGTAAACATGAAGCCATGTCTTTGAAATTGATGTGTGTCAAGCATAACACACCATGAATAGGCTATTGCGGGAACCCTGCTATGATCCGTGACCTGGGTATTAATTTCTCACCCATCTAAAACAGAGTAGTTTTCAATGGCTCAGGTTGTGTCTTTGATATGTGGACACACTCAAGGTACAGTGAAACAATGAGATCCAATACATGGATCTGTATGTGAACAGACAGACTTGATCCATCTGGATCTATCTTAGGACTCCCACCCAAAGGCCAACGGTGGAAGCAATAACCAGTTCAACTCACTTGTTGCTCTGGATGAAGACACAGCAACCTTCACACACTCTCCCCATTGATTTAAAGGCCCACCCATCAATGTGATAGAGATACAGGAGCTGGGGGTGCCATACTTCAGATCCCACATGAATAAGTCAATGTAATGATGTGAAAACGGCTGTGTGCACGGGTTAGGGCACCATAAGCCAGAGAAGAGCACTCAGATAGCACCTGTCAAATGCCCAGGGTTTTGATTGATAGCCTGGATGTGTGCCACACTCATCTAATTTCCCACTAGCCTCCAAGTCTAGCTAATGGCTGTGGTGGGCTTCAGATGGATTCACCCAGTTACTGCAATGGATTTTCATGTAGGCTTTAGGATTAATTAAAGGTCCAATCAAATGAAGACCTGTTACGGTGACTTAAAGCAAACCTTTTCTAAATGAACAATCTACTGCTTTCAGTATTGTGTGGGTAAAACTCACCGCCTGGACCAGAAAATGTGTAATTTTCATTTGAATTAAAAATAATATACAGTCTGAATCTTTAATAGTTAATAGTTGGATATACTGTGTAGAATGATTCAATTTAAAGTAATATTTCACCTCAAAATACTAAATGACTATCCGGGGTGGCAAGTAGCCTAGTGGTTAGAGCGATGGACTAGTAACTGAAAGGTTGCAAGATCGAATCCCTGAGCTCACAAGGTAAAAGATCTGTCCATCTGCCCCTGAACAAGGCAGTTAACCCACTGTTCCTAGGCTGTCATTTAAAATAAGAACTTGTTCTTAACTAACTTGCCTAATTAAATGAAGGTAAAAAAAAAATGTAAGTAGTGTTTTGCTAAGATATTATGCGATCCACTTCACCTGAAAGCAAAGCTGCACGACTGACAATTTCTCTCCCTTAATGCTGTTTACAAAACGCCTAACAAGTGTTAAATGTGTATCACTAATCAGGTAAACAGGGAAACGGATGCATTGTGCATGGCGCTGTAATCCATCATAGAAATGCATCAGCGGGATTCTCTTACAATCTTATTACCTCCTTTCAACGTTTCCACACGACGGAGATGAAGACTGGCACTTCTGCTTGAAAGAAAAGGAGAGAGACTAAAAGAGGAAGATGCTATCACTTTTAAGCCTGAGTCCTGCATCAAACCCTGGCGTGTCTCTGATGTCTGAATAATATGGTTGTAACAAACATAGCCCGGCCAATTCATATTCATAACAATCTTAACTGGATATATAAGTACCTTTGGATTGAATGCATCTAAAATGATACTTTCCCCGATGATTCTCTCTTTCTCCCTTTCTGGCGAGGTGTCTGTTTCGTGCTGTCTCTGGGAGAAATTGTATTTAAACGTTTTACAGTGCAGGGAATAAGACCAGGAACGGGTGTGACAGTGTCAAGCTGGAGCAGATTTTCCTGGAGGAATCTTCAATTAATTTCTGATTCAATGGAATGTGGGTTATTCGTTGGCCTGATACACAGGTCAACAAATAACTACACTGAGCATCACAACAGATACATATAACCAGATTTTCTCACAACACCAGCCAGTTGCATGTTTGGGGAGGGAGCTTGCTACTAAAGGGTCACAACAAGACTACCCCATCACCCCACAATCCCCCGAACATCCCTTTTACATAATTCCCTGCTCTTCTCAGGGATAGATGGGGGTTGGAGGAAGGTTGTGTCCATTTCCATTTTGATCAGTTATATGACTGAAATATTAAAATCCTTTGTCACGGCTTCCGCCGAAGTCGGCTTCTCTCCTTGTTCGGGCGGCGTTCTGCGATCGACGTCACCGGCTTTATAGCCATCCCCACTCCATGTTTCATATATCCATTTGTCTTGTCTTGTTTTCATACACACCTGGTTTTCATTTCCCCAATCAATCTACTTGTATTTAACCCTCTGTTTCTCACCATGTTTTGTGTGTAATCGTTTCATGTTATTGTGTTGTTTTATTACGCTCTTTACTTTGGTTGTGTTCCGTGTTTTGAGCGCGTTTGATTTATGTAGTGCTCTCATTTTGGAACTAAAATAAAAGTGTGCCTGTTTACATCACTCTACTTTCCTGCACCTGACTTCGCCTCTTATACACTCGATGACATCATTACAGTAACAGTCCTCATAATGGGAGCCATTGGATCAAGTCACGGTTACGATAACGGAAAGTCTTATGAATGAATTAATTAATCCAGGGTCTTTATATCAGGTGAAATGTCCCATGTCGGCCATATTGTGTAGCTGGCCAGGAGATCATGTGGTGGTGAGTGAGGGGACGGTGGGACAGTGTGGAGCACTGGGTGATGAATCTGTGCCCTGGATCCTGTGAGGTCACCCAGATGCCACAAAGAGCAATTAGGGTCCTTGTCCCCGAACCATCAGGGGCCGAGGGGTGTAGGGGAGGGGTATTTCATCTTCACATATGCCCCCCACTCCTCCTCATGGAGCCAACTGACCAGTCATCAGACACACTGACTGCCATTTAACATTGTGGTCAGGGACAGGTCATAGACATACTGTTTGTGTCGCACTTAGCGCTTAGCTTTATCTTGGCCAGGTCGCAGTTGTAAATGAGAACTTGTCCTCAACTTGCCTACCTGGTTAAATAAAGAATGAAATAAAAAAAATAAATTAAACGAGTGCAGACAATGTGTGTGTGTGTGTGTTTGTGTGGGGGGGGGTTTGTAATATGTGTGTGTGTGTGTGTGTGTGTGTGTGTGTGTGTGTGTGTGTGTGTGTGTGTGCGTGTGTGTGTGTGTCTGCCACCAGATGAACCACAGAAGCTTCCCACGTCCACCAGGTGCCATTAATCACAACACTATCTGACCCTGGAAGACTGATGTCATCCTACAGAGCACCTCCTCATCCTGGACACACTCAAGGTTTTAGAGATGGGTTAGCCAGGGAAGAGCCAGGGGAGAGGCGGTGGCGGGGGGGGGGGGGGGGGAGTTGCCGGACCTATTAGACTTAGGTCTCTCAGGTCTACACATCAGTCTTGACCGTGTCTTTCATATGTCAACCTTGTCAGAGATGTCGTAAGAAGATTTGTGACACAGTCAAGGAATTGCACGGTGTGTGTGATATGAACAACTGTTTTAGACCAGATCCAAAGATTCAAACATTGAGCTTTGATTTGTATCATCTATAAAATTGTGTTTCAAGTCAACCTAGAGAGCACTTTGTCAAACAGTGGGAGGGACATTCCCAGAAGTGAAAAAGGGGGTTATTCAGACCCACTCTATCAAAGGAACAACTTGAATCACCCACCCACACACACACACACACACACACACACACACACACACACACACACACACACACACACACACACACACACACACACACACACACACACACACACACACACACACACACACACACACAAACACGCATACAAAGCTCCTGAATTCGCTCCCTCACCCACACCTTGCATGTGGCTGTAGGTCTCTGTAGCTTCAGCCTCCAGTATAAGCTCCATAATCATGTCCCATAAACACAGAAAGAGCTCAGATCTCTCCCTCTGCCTTTAGCCTCTCTCTCTCTCATCCCCAAACCCCACCTGTCTCCCACTCTTTCTCTCTCTCCTCTCTATTGCTCTCTCCACTCTATTTTCTCTTCTCTATCCCTCTTTTTCAGGGCCAAAGTTAGCCAAGCAAACCCTTCTCAACACAAAACCCCTGAGGGCAGAAGCATAGAAGTACAAAGACAAATATTAACTTTGAAAGTATATTAAAGTAGACCTTGCATCCTCTGGTTGTGTCAGGGTTAGGATTGGAGAAGTTTAAACAAATTCCTGTAGAGCACAATCAAAAGCACACAATTCACGTTGGCGGTGGAGTTCAGGGCTGGGGTGGTTTTTTCAAATAGCAGGTTAGAGGAATATAACAACAACAAATATATATCCAGCATCCAGCGAGAAAATGAAGGCAAGCAAGCTTTACTTTGTGTCTCCCATGTATCTCTCTCTCCCATCTCCTCCATTTTCCATCTCTCTGTTATCCTGAACATAGCTGAGCTTTATTGTCTCTCTCTCCATCCCTGTTTTTCTCTCTGTCCCCAGTAGCCTCACAGTATCCACTCTTCGGGAACTAGCCGATCGATAGACAGCAACAGCCTTTCAATGAGCTCTCCCACGCGCTACATGAGAAAGAGAACGCAGCTCAATAGGACCGATAACTCTCCCCCTCTTCTTTTTGAATCCTCTCCTCTCTTCTCCATTCTCTCTTTCTAAATATATCATATCCCGTTCCAATCTGTGCTGTTCTGCAGGGCCTGGTGCGGAGAGGGAAGGGTAAGAATGATAGGAGAGAGATGGAGGCGCTCATAGGTCACGGCTGTAGACTTGTTTGAAGCTCAATGGGGAGGGATGGTGAGGGGGCTTCACCACACCAAAGGCATTGTAAATTACCTCAGAGTAGAGCAGGGGATACAGCATGGAAATGGGGAGCAGAGGGAGAGGCAGACAGGCAGTGAGACACTGTGCCCTGTGGCTGTGCAGCCTGGCTGTAAAAACCCCTGAGAACGGCAATAGCTGTCAAATAAAGCAGGTGGTGGTCAATAACCTGGCCTTCCACAGGTCTCTGGAGCCTGACACTCACTGTCTGTCTGTCTGTCTGTCTGTCTGTCTGTCTGTCTGTCTGTCTGTCTGTCTGTCTGTCTGTCTATTGTAAAGAGTGTCTCTTCTGTCTGCCTAAATCAAATCAAATCTTTATTTGTCACATACACATGGTTAGCAGATGTTAATGCGAGTGTAGCGAAATGCTTGTGCTTCTGGTTCCGACAATGCAGTAATAACCAACGGGTAATCTAACCTAACAACTACACAACTACTACCTGTAGTTAGTAAAGGGATAAAGGGATAAAGAATATGTACATAAAGATATATGAATGAGTGATGGTACAGAACGGCATAGGCAAGATGCAATAGATGGTATCGAGTACGGTATATACATATGAGATGTGTAATGTAGGGTATGTAAACATTAAAGTGGCATAGTTTAAAGTGGCTAGTGATACATGTATTACATAAAGATGGCAAGATGCAGGAGATGATATAGAGTACAGTATATACATATACATTTGAGATGAGTAATGTAGGGTATGTAAACATTATATTAAGTGGCATTGTTTAAAAACCTGTTATGGCTGCAATCCCGATATTGGGATAAGTGTCATCAACAACCGCTGAATAGCATAGCATTACATACAATAAACATTACTATAAATGTTTGTATTCATGAAATCACAAGTGCAATATAGGAAAACACAGTTTAGCCTTTTGTTAATCCACCTGTCGTGTCAGATTTTGAAATTATGCTTTACAGAGAAAGAAATCCAAGCGTTTGTGTAAGTTTATTGATCGCACGATAAACATTAAGTACACTTAGCATCAGGTAGCTAGGTCACGAAAATCAGAAAAGCAATCAAATGAATCGTTTACCTTTGATGATCTTTGGATGTTTTCACTCACGAGACTCCCAGTTACACAACAAATGTTCCTTTTGTTCCATAAAGATTATTTTTAGATCCAAAATACCTCTGTTTTTTTGGCGTGTTATGTTCAGAAATAAACAGGAAAGAGCGGTCACGACAACGCAGACGAAAATTCCAAATAGTTTCCATAATGTCCACAGAAACATGTCAAAGTTTTTTTTATAGTCAATCCTCAGGTTGTTTTTTAAATATATAATCGATAATATATCAACCGCAAATGTCTTTCACAGCAGGAGAGGGAAAAGCAATACCTATCCAAATTCTGTTGCGCGAGCAAAACTCATGTGACCACTTGACGCGATGTTATCGTTCTGGCTCATTTTTCAAAATACAAGCCTGAAACTATGTCTGAAGACTGTTGACACATTGAGGAAGCGATAGGAACAGGAATCTGGTTCATGGAGCAAAGGGAGGCTATGGAACATGGAGTTTTCAAAATTGAAGCCACTTCCTGTTTTGATTTTCCTCAGGGTTTCGCCTGCAATATCAGTTCTGTTATACTCACAGACAATATTTTGACAGTTTTGGAAACTTTAGAGTGTTTTCTATCCAATACTACTAATAATATGCATATATTAGCAACTGAGACTGAGGAACTGGCCGTTTACAATGGGCACCTTTTCATCCAAGCTACTCAATACTGCCCCTGCAGCCATAAAAAGTTAAAGTGGCTGTTTAACAGTCTGATGGCCTTGAGATAGTTTCTGCTTTTCAGTCTCTCGGTCCCTGCTTTGATGCACCTGTACTGACCTCGCCTTCTGGATGATAGCGGGGTGAACAGGCAGTGGCTCGGGTGGTTATTGTCCTCGATGATCTTTATGGCCTTTCTGTGTCTATTGTGCTTTCTTCATCTGTATCACTCTCTCTTTGCAGGTGTATTTGTTTTGTGTGTGTGTCCTCAGAAAAAGTACATATCTAATGCTTAGTAGTTAGGTTTAGGGTTAAGGTAACAGTTAGAGTTAGGGATAGAGGATAAATTAAGGGTTAGAGTTAGGTTTAGGATTAGGGGTTAAGGAAAATAGGATTTTGAATGGGAATCAATTGTTTGGTCCCTACAAGGATAGTAAAACAATAATTTGTGTATGTATGTGTGTGTGTGTGTGTGTGTTAGTGTGTGTGTGTGTGTGTGTGTGTGTGTGTGTGTGTGTGTGTGTGTGTGTGTGTGTGTGTGTGTGTGTGTGTGTGTGTGTTTTATTACTTTATGACTCTATATTCAATGGAAATTCTGAGAGGTCATTAAAGGCCACACACACAAACAAAGGTATCACTGGTGGTATGCATGGTACCATTTGTTGGGTTGCAACAATGAATCTGTCCTTCTGCTTTTGGTGTTAATTATTCAATTCAAAACCACCCTGGTACAAATAATACAGAACTAATATAACCTTACTCGTGTGAGTGAATAAGTGAATGTGTTTGTGTGTGTGTGTGTGTGTGTGTGTGTTGTGCGCGCAATGTGTGTTGTTGTTTTTTTGTCTGCTTCTAGCTGTAGTCTAGCTTGCCAAATAAACAGTAGTAGTAGCTGGCAAGTGTCTTCACAGACATTTTCAATCTATCCTTGATCCAGGCTGTAATCCCAACATGTTTCAATCTGACCTCTATTGTCCCTGTTCCCAAGAGCTCCAGGGTAACCTACCTAAAAGACTATCACTCACTCATCACTCACCTCTTTAATTATGAAGTACTTTGGAAGGCTGATCATGACACACATCAACACCATCGTCACAGACACCCTAGGCTAGATCCATTTCAATTCGCATACAGCCCCAATTTGCATACCGCCAGCACAGATCCACAGATGACGCAATCTCAATTGCACTTCACACTGCCCTCTCCCACTGGGACAAGAGGGGAAATAATTATGTGAGAATGCTGTTCATAGACTACAGCTCAGCGTTCAACACCATAGTGCCCTCCAAGCTCATCACCAAGCTCGTGACCCTGGGACTGAACCCCTCCCATCCACATTGACGGGGCTGTTGTGGAGCGGGTCAAGAGCTTCAAGTTCCTTGGTTCCACATCACTAAGGACCTAACATGGTCCACACACACCTGCACAGTTGTGAAGAGGGTACAGCAACGCCTCTTTTCCCTCAGGAGGCTGAAAAGATTTGTCATGGGCTCTCGGATCCTCAAAAGGTTCTACAGTTTTTCACTATTGAGAGCATTTTGACTGGCTGCATCACTGCAAATGCACCGCCCTTGACAGCAAATCACTACAAAGGGTGGTGCGGACAGCCCAGTACATCACTGGGGCTGAGCTCCCTGCCACCCAGGACATCTATATCAGGCAGAGTCAGAGGAAGGCCTGAAAAATTACCCCAAGACTTAAGCCACCCAAGCCATAGATTGTTTACTCTCCTACCATCCAGCAAACAGTAGCGGAGCATTGGCTCTCGGACCAACAGGCTCCAAGACAGTTTATACCCCCAAGCCATAAGACTTCTAAATAGCCAGACTGCTAAATAGCCAGACTGCTAAATAGTCAATTAATGGTACCCAAAATATGTCACTGACCATACACACACACATTCACTAGACTATATATATATAAACCAAACCAACCACACACACACACACACTAGACTAAATATATAAACCAAACCAACCACTCACACACACTACATTGACACTCCCACACAAAACCCACACGCATTCATATACACTACATACCCACGCATAACACACATGCAGACCGACACAACACAAACACACATAGATACACATTACACACACACACACTTTTACACTCATAATGTTACACTGTTCTGTTCTTTATTTTACTTGTATTATTATCTATCCAGATGCCTAGTCACTTTAACCTGCCTTCGTGTACAGATCTACCTTAAAAACTGTACCTCATACCTCTGCACATTGATCTGGTACTGGTACTCCCTGTATATAGCTCCACATTGATCTGGTACTGGTACTCCCTGTATATAGCTCCACATTGATCTGGTACTGGTACTCCCTGTATATAGCTCCACATTGATCTGGTACTGGTACTCCCTGTATATAGCTGCACATTGATCTGGTACTGGTACTCCCTGTATATAGCTCCACATTGATCTGGTACTGATACTCTCTATATATAGCTCCACATTGATCTGGTACTGGTACTCCCTGTATATAGCCTCACATTGATCTGGTACTGGTACTCCCTGTATATAGCTCCACATTGATCTGGTACTGGTACTCCCTGTATATAGCTCCACATTGATCTGGTACTGGTACTCCCTGTATATAGCTCCACATTGTTCTGGTACTGGTACTCCCTGTATATAGCTCCACATTGATCTGGTACTGGTACTCCCTGTATATAGCTCCACATTGATCTGGTACTGGTACTCCCTGTATATAGCTCCACATTGATCTGGTACTGATACTCTCTATATATAGCTCCACATTGATCTGGTACTGGTACTCCCTGTATATAGCCTCACATTGATCTGGTACTGGTACTACCTGTATATAGCTCCACATTGATCTGGTACTGGTACTCCCTGTATATAGCTCCACATTGATCTGGTACTGGTACTCCCTGTATATAGCTCCACATTGTTCTGGTACTGGTACTCCCTGTATATAGCTCCACATTGATCTGGTACTGGTACTCCCTGTATATAGCTCCACATTGATCTGGTACTGGTACTCCCTGTATATAGCTCCACATTGATCTGGTACTGATACTCTCTGTATATAGCTCCACATTGATCTGGTACTGGTACTCCCTGTATATAGCCTCACATTGATCTGGTACTGGTACTCCCTGTATATAGCTCCACATTGATCTGGTACTGATACTCTCTGTATATAGCTCCACATTGATCTGGTACTGGTACTCCCTGTATATAGCCTCACATTGATCTGGTACTGGTACTCCCTGTATATAGCCTCACATTGATCTGGTACTGGTACTCCCTGTATATAGCCTCACATTGATCTGGTACTGGTACTCCCTGTATATACTGTAGCTCCATTCTTGTGGATTTTATTTTATTCCTCATGTACCTATTTTATTTTTATTTTTAACTCTGCATTGTTGGGAATGGCTCGTAAGTAAGCATTTCACGGTAAAATCTACACCAGTTGTATTCAGCGCTTGTGACAAATAATATATATATATATATTTTTTTTATTTTTTTTTATTTTATTTTAGTAGTGCAGGATGGTGATGAAATGTGCAGGTGAGAGGCATTACTGGAGACTGTGTCAGCATTTTCCCTCACAGAAATCCATAAATGCCACTATCAAACACATTTTCATTTATATTTGCATTTTTTGTCATTTAGCAAACGTTCTTATCCAGAACAGCTTACAGGAGAAATTGCTTGGCTGTGTTTTAAGCGGGCAGGTGTGATTTCAAACTGTACAACATATGCAGTTCTGTGGGCACGTAAGATGCTGATTTAATTTGCCAATCGTGGCTGATAGTGATAAGACAGTTAGTCGGCACATCTAGAAAAGCAACAGTGAAGTGCAAGTTATCATTAAGTAAAAAAGCTTATTCATGTCATGTGCATGTGGGTGCAGGTGCAGTGTTCAGTGTTCACAAGACAAATAACTCTGTGGCTTTTTACAAACATTAAATACTTTTTCAAAAGTTAGTTGCCTTCTCAAAACATAAAAACAATCAAAACTATATTATACCATCAGAATTGAAAATATATTCAGCAAAAGAACACGACTGCCTGCAAAAAGATTACTGCAAGCATACTTATCTTTTGAGTCCAAGCAGACAAAACAGAAAAGTCTGTCTTTTAAAAATCCAATTAAATCAATGTTTCCTTTGCAGTCCCTAAATCAAAATTGGAAGTACATCTAGTCAAAGGTGCAGCATTATGGGCAATTACTTTCCTTTTATGCATATTTCATCAAGCAATTTCAAACACATCAAATCAAACATTATTTCCCATCAAAATAGTAATAATTAAAAAAACATTGTTTGCAGGATTCATTCATCGGTATCATCACAATCCAATTCCATGTATTCACTAGGCCACTCAGGAACATTCAATGTTGTCTTGGTAAGCAACTCCAGTGTATATTTGGCCTTGTGTTTTAGATGATTGTCCTGCTGAAAGGTGAATTCGTCTCCCAGTGTCTGTTGAAAAGCAGACTGAACCAGACTTTCCTCTCTCTTTCCTCGTTTCTTTTTATCTTAAGTCCTTGCCGACTCCCTAGTCCTTGCCGATGACAAGCATACCCATAAAATGATGCAGCCACTACCATGCTTGAAAATATGAAGAGTGGTACTCCGTGATGTGTTGTGTTGGATTTGCCCCAAAAATAGTGCTTTGTATTCAGGACAAAAAGTTCATTTCTTTGGCACATGTTTTGGAGTATTACTTAAGTCCCTTGTTACAAACAGGATGCATGCTTTGGAATATTTTTTATTCTGTACAGGTTTCCTTCTTTTCACTCTGACATTTAGGTTAGTATTGTGGAGTAACTACAATGTTACTGATCCATCCTCAGTTTTCTCCTATCACAGCCATTAAACTCAGTAAAGGTTTTAAAATCACCATTGGCCTCATGAGATCTCTGAGAAGTTTCCTTCCTCTTCAGCAACTGAGTTAGGGAGGATGCCTGTACCTGTAACGGCTTTCGTCGTCAGATGAGGAAGAGTAGTCGGACCAAAGTGCAGCGTGGTAAGTGTTCATATCATTTATTGAACACTAAATACAAAAATAACAAGAGAATAAATGAATCCGAAACAGTCCTGTAAGTTGCAAACACTGATATGGAAAACAACTACCCACAAAAACCCTGTGGGGAAAAGCTACCTAAGTATGGTTCTCAATCAGAGACAACGATAGACAGCTGTCCCTGATTGAGAACCATACCCGGCCAAAACAAAGAAATACAAACACATATAAAAAGAACATAGAATGCCCACTCAAATCACACCCTGACCAACCCCAAAATAGAGACATAAAAAGCTCTCTACGGTCAGGGCGTGACAGTACCTTTGTAGTGACTAGATGTATTGATACACCATCCAAAGCCTAATTAACCATGCTCAAAGGGATATTCAGCATCAGTTTATTTTTTTTATACACATCTACCAATCGGTGCCCTTCTTTGCGAAGCATTGAAAAATGTGGAGGGGTTAGCCTGTGTGTGCGGGTATATGTGTGAGTGTGTGTGTATGTGTTTCAGTGTGTCTGAATGTGTGTTTGTGTGGGTTATTGTTTGAATCAATGTTTCTCTTTTTGACAAAGCACTCTGATTTCCTATTCTGTGTGGAACCTGGGGAAGTAGTTGCTGGTGGATGTGAAACAGAGGTGGACATCACATTTCTGGCACTTGGCTTTTGGTGTTTCTGCGCACCCTGGTACCTTGCATCTCCCTTTCTTTTCAGCCATAATCATGTGCGCCTGGCTGTGGCATCCATCAGGGACTGGAATTGGAGCAGCGGGCCCTTTTCTCCTCCTCTCCTCATACTCACCAGCAATTGTGGAACTGGGATGACCTTCTTGCACTCCAGACTCTTTACACTTTGGCATAGGCCTTCAGCGATGTATGACTTGAAGGTATACAGCTTAATTTGTTCCTTCTTTCTCATGCCAGTGCCTTCACAATCCCTTCGGTAGATCAGCCAGGTGGTCACGATGATGATATCCAGGAAGTGGAACACCAGCCGGTGGTACCACTTATTTGATCTGATTTTGTTCCGGTACAGTGCAATCAGTGAGTCAAGCAGATCCAGCCCACCCATATTCTTGTTGTATTGTTTCACCACAGCAGGGCAGGGGACTGTGGTGATCATCTTTTGCTTGCGATTCCACCTGTCAACCTCGGTGACTGGGTGGGCTCCAGTGTAATCACTCAGAAGGGTCACTGAGCGGTGTCGTACCACTTCACAATTATTTTGTAGTGAGGTTAAGGGGCTTGTTTGCATTACATTGTATCACATGTAGATTTGACAGCCCTACAATAACGTAGAGAATGTCTTCAGCGAAATACTGCTTGAAGTACTGGAGGGGGGACATGATATCATCATATCTTGAAAGCAGGCCCTGCCATTCAGGGTAAGCATTGAAGTATGCATTAGGCGTGGAACATCAACATGGAACATCAACCTCTGAGACATCTTCATCCTCAGACTCAGTCTCATTGTCAACAGACAGGCATTCTCCTTTAAAAAAAGATAGCAGGAAGCCCAAATTTGAATGTCATATACCCTTCTTCATCCACTGACACACACACACACACACACACACACACACAAACACACACACACACACACACACACACACACACACACACACACACACACACACACACACACGTTACCTCGCTGACTGATCCCTAACTGACTCCTGACCTCCTTCCTGACTCTCTTCAAGTTCACTGTCCTCATTGTCACTCTCCTCAAGCTCACTGTCAGATGGAATGACCCTAACTGCTCGATCATGTTCCTTCCGCCCATAAAATGTTATTGTGTCCATTTCCTGTAAGTATCAGTAGATAGTAAATTAAAAACATTGATGGTCATAGTTATGCATCTGAGCACATCTCCACACTTTAGCATGATATTGCCTGAACAAAAGTGGTCTAACTGCACAATGTTGCTTTGAGGCAACAAACCAAAAAGCACAGTTTTAGTATATAAATAAAAACAAAATAAGTATTTAAACAATCAAACATACAACTTAACATACTCATGTACATGCATATCTTTTTTTATATAAAGTTATTTAAATTGAAACATGTTAAAAAGTTATTTTATCTTACCAATTGGTGGCACCGTGTCCCATGCAGCTTTGCTTCCTGAAAGGACTGCTTCACCACCAGACAAAAGTCCACACCCACTTCAGCCCCTCATTTCATTGGACACAGACATGTCAGGTGATATCATATATTTATTTAAAGCGGTGTGAGGTCCAAAAAGGTAGTTTGTTGCCTGAGAGCAACACCATACCATAGAGGGTTAATCCATTTAAATTCAGGCTGTAACACAACAAAATGTGGAAAAGTGAAGGGGTATGAATACTTTCTGAAGGCACTGTATATTTCAACACGGATCCAAAAATTGTTTGTGCTCAATTGAGAAAAACTGTAATGTAGTCTGGAGACCAGTGACAGGGGAATAGCCTCTCTTAGACCATGAGGAGAGTAAAAGAAGAGAATGGGGTAGATAAATAATAAATGACTGTTTGTATCAGCCCAAATATTCTCTTTAATAAAAACATTTTTAAATGGTGATGGTGATGACGTCAATAATTACATTCTTATTTTTGTTTCATAATCCGCTTATTCAGACCAAAGCTTTTGTTCCTGTTGCTTTATGAGATTCCGAGATTCAGGAGGTAATTAAAGGCCACACACAAAGACAAAGGTATCGCTGGTGTTATGCCTGGTACCATTGTCATTCTATGTTCTACAACAATGAAACCGTCCTTGGGCTTTGGCTGTAGATTTTTAAATACAAAAACACCCTGGTACAAAATGTGCAAGAAATGCAGAACTCTACTGCCTTTCAATCACTTTACAGTATTTAATTAATAATATGACCTTCCTTGTGTGTGTGTGTGTGTGTGTGTGTGTGTGTGTGTGTGTGTGTGTGTGTGTGTGTGTGTGTGTGTGTGTGTGTGTGTGTGTGTGTGTGTGTGTGTGTGTAGGTGTGTGTGTGTAGGTGTGTGTGTGATGCGCTGTCTGTCTAAATGGGTCTGGTGTTAAATATATAAGTGATATTCTGATCCTGATCAGTAAAATGATGACATTGACGTCCCAAGAATACCGTTCAACCCCATACCCTCACCCTCCCCTTGCTTTATTACAAGTGGAGAGATAACATCTTCCATTATGCTGTTTTTTTCAACAAGGTTGTACGTGAGGGTCATTAGACGTCTATTCATGGCATGAATGACCTGATAAGGTTTGCTGAGGTAAGGGGAAGGAACTGAGATAGGCTACAGAGAGAGAAAGGGGGATCGGACCTACCTGATATCCACGCAGAGAGACTGGAAGCACTTATCCCCTAATCTTATCACTTGTACTATCATCCTGCATCAAAACGTCAACACAACTCCATTCATTGACAGTATCTGGTTCTGTATGCTCTCACCAACAAGGATTAACCGTGGGAGGCTAGCAAACGTAGATATTTTTTCGGGGGCATCTTGGTGTGCGTGCGTGCATGCCTGTATTTCTCCCTGAGCTAAAGTGACAGTGAGACATGTCAAGGGAGATCTGTATCAGAACACTCCATGCTTCCTTCCCGCCTTTCTCCCACCCTCCCTTTGTTCTTCCCAATCTCAGGAACACCGAGCGCGTTGACTCACAGAGCAGGGCGATAAATGCTAACAAAACATAACGTTAATTCACTTTAAACTCCATCAAGTTTTTCCCTTGTTGCCCAGAACACAACAGTACACTGCCTATGTCGTTGCGGCAGGTCATGCAGGCCTCTCCCTGCATGTCAATAGGCAGCCATCTGCTCCACTGCCTAACGCCGCGACAGGAGAACCAGAGACAGGGACTCGTCTGGGAGGTTCATCCCAGTAGAGTCATGCCTTCTGGGAAAAATACAGATGAAAACTCGAAATACAGATGAAAACTGTGGTCTACAGCTTATCATGAGATACTCTACTTCAGATGAGCAAAACTTATATCGTGATATTGTGCACCAATTGTTGTTTACATATATGCATGAGCCCCCGCCCCGTGTCTTACCAGAGGCTGCTGTTCTGTCCTGCCGATAGAGTGTATAACCCGCCAGCTGTATGTTCTTAATGTTGTCATTCAGCCACGACTCGGTGAAACATAAGATATTACAGTTTTTAATGTCCTGTTGGCAGGATATACTGTACGTGCTTTTAGTTCATCAAATTTATTTTCCAGTGATTGGACGTCAGCTAGCAGGACGGAAGGCATAGGCAGATTAGCCACTCGTCGCCTGATCCTCACAAGGCACCCTGTTTTTTTCCCTGCAAAATCTCAGTTTCCTTCTCCAGCGATAGCTGGGGATCTGGGCCTGGTCGGTTGTCTGTAGTATCTCCCTCCCGTCCAACTCATTGAAGAAAAACTTTGTCTAATCTGAGATGAGTAATCCCAGTTCTGATGTCCAGAAGCTCTTTTCGGTCATAAGAGATGGTAGCAGCAACATTATGTACAACATTATGCGCTATTGTCACTCTGAATGGAATGTGGATGGACCGGTAGATTCAATGACCTTTTACTGCAGAGGAAACACCATAAACACAATGCAGTGTTCTCTGTCTGTATCCCATTATACTGTCAACACTTATAAATCACAATGAAAACAACCTTATTATGTTTTCTTTGGGCTGGAAAGATTCATATTAATTATTTTTCATCACTCCTGGCAAAATGTTAATTATGTAGCTACTTGCTAGGAATGATCTGACCACTGTTAAAATATTTTAGTTGAGTCAGCTTGACTACCTTCCTACAGAGTTCATTATCTTTCCACAAAAAATATATATATGTTTTTCTATGGCGTAGTCCGATGTTGCGTTCCTGATTGCAATGTACATATTCCAAGCTGTCTGAGCTTTCCTATATTCCCACCGCAATTAGTGCAGTGTCCACCTTCCTAAACACACACCTCCTTCCCACCGCCGGATTCCTAGTCCTCTCCTTTCATGGTTCACGAGTCGTCGCTGTCGCCGGTTCTGATGCAAGGTGTTTCTGTGTAAAGTACGCAGCGCTGCTACAGTGGTGAAAATATGTGAGAAAAACAGAGTGAAAAGCAGAGTAGGAAGTCCCTCAGGACTATCAGTCACAATACTGTAGCACTTCAGATCTAAAATAGAGTTGGGCAGGGAGCATAATGAGGTATTTTAAGTGCTTAACTTAATACAGTCAGTTAAAATGAAGGTCCCGTGGGAGGGAGAGTCTGTTGCGCTATTGTCACTCTGCTGCGGGACTGACTCGCATGCATTTAAAGACAGACGGAAGAGAGGTATGGTGGAGGAGGGAAAGGACATTGGGAGAGATGAAGGGACGGGGAAAGGAAGGAATATACAGTAATAAAGACAGTCCAAGGAAACAATAGTGTTTGAGAGAATTAACATATCGTAACCTTAAATAGATAAGCTAAGTGATCCAAAAGTCACATCCCACTTTTTAGTCAGTTAAACCAACTGCAAGCAATGTACAGCCTAAATCATGCTTGCTTCAGACAAAGTGCATTTTGACAAACTACTCAAACATATGCTAATAATTCTAATGTGGAATGTTTGCAGAAGGTAATGACAAGGGCAATGCAATATCAACACATATTCGCTACCTCCCTCTCTCCCTACCTCAATCTTTCCCTCCCTCCCACCATCTCACTGATGAATGCACCACTTGATGTTGAAAGTAGATTGATACAAGTTGTTAATGACTGATGTTTTATTAATGGAGGGGGGGGACATGCTCTATCCATCCCTCAGCCCAACAATGGAGGCGGTAGAGTCATGTCACAGGGAATACAGCTTATTGTCACGCTTCTCACTTATAGTTCAGTACTTACACTAGCTGAACTTGCATCTAAAAATTAGAGGAGCAAGCTTTTCACTGGCCAACACTGGCTAGATTCCCAAATTAAATGGCACAATCAAAAGAACTACAAGCTACTGTCAGGGACAAACAACACTGATCATTGCATTTTTGTGAACATAGTTCATTATATAGAGAGACTTATGAACCATGACTCACACAGCTTTGTCTTCCTGAGGCCGCCCACTTCTGTCACAAAGCACGTTAGAGGTGAAAGGTAAAAGGTCATACGGTCTGATGGCGATTGTCCGTTGGCTCTGCTGAAGGAAAACATTAGCTGACTTATCAGCAAGCCCCCAGGCTTGCATCTCCCCTCCTCTCTCATCTTCCCTCTCGGGTTTCCCCTAAGATGGCTCCTGGCTCCAGGCTCCCACACAGGAAATTCCCCTGCTGACTGGAAACACCCTTACTGATTTATTAAAACGCCCCAGACCTGCTTTTCTCCTTACATCATTCACCCAATGCTGCAATTGTCACACACCCCCCTCCCCCCTCATCCATGGAAAATGTCCTTGACTGCCTCATCAGCACCAAGTCTTGATGGCCAGACCCACTCATAGTGAGAAGAAGTGGTCTCTTTATTTACACTGTGAGAGAGAGTGGCATCCAGGGTAAGATAATGATCTGGCTTGAAGAAGATTGAGGGGAGGATGTGTGGTACATCAATGGGCCATGTACAGCATATAAAATTAACAGTTCTACCACACTCTCCTCTCTTTGTAAGCACTCCAGGACACAGGTCCCAGGATTCAGGGCCATGGACATAGTCACGTCATGGATTTTCAGGGCCATGGAATGTGACACTAAAACATAGGAAAGGAAACTTAGTCTGAATCACACAACCACTCCTCTTGACTAGACAAAGCTTAGTAAAAAAGCAGGAGAGCTGCAGGAGAGTGTACATCACAGGTGAACATTTTAACAATGATTTATGGTGCTTGTGTGATTGAGGTTTCACGATTTATGACCAGAGTGGGTGACAGCAATTACTCCCCAAAGGCTTTGAAAGATCAGGTTATTGTTGCGTGTACACAGGTACGTAGCCACTCTGGGCTCATTGGAAAAGTTAGATTTATCATGGTGACATTTTGCTTGTATTACTGTATGCACTCACGTTCCCCTGATGTGACCAGGCACTATAGAGAGAGGAAGAAAGGTATGAAACCCCCATAACTCACATTCTACCCACCTGGAGTTAGGAAGATAAAAGGAACAGTCAAGCACAAATGTGTTGATTGATTTGGAGACCCTTTTCTATATATATAGTACAAAGTATGTGGACACCCCTTCAAATTAGTGGATTAATTAATCAATCAAATGTATATATAAAGCCCTTTTAACATTACCAGATGTCACAAAGTGCAAAATAGAAACCCAGCCTAAAACCCCAAACAGCAAGCAATGCGGATGTAGAAGCATTAGGCTATTTCAGCCACACCCGTTGCAGGTGTATAAAATCGAGCATACAACAATGCAATCTCTATAGACAAACATTGGCAGTAGAATGGCCTTACTGAAGTGCTCAGTGACTTTCACCGTGGCACTGTCATTGGATGTTACAATTCCAACAAGTCAGTTCATCTAATGTATGCCCTGCTAGAGCTGCCCGGTCAACTGTAAGTGCTGTTATTGTGGAAACGTCTAGAACCAATAATGGCTCAGCCGTGGAGTGGTAGGCCACACAAACTCACAGAACGGGAGTGCAGAGTGCTGAAGCGCTTAGCGTGTAAAAATGGTCTGTCCTCGGTTGCAACACTCACTACCGAGTTCCAAACTGCCTTTGGAAGGAACATCAGCATAAGAACTGTTCGTCTGGTGCTTCATGAAATGGGTTTCCTTGGCCGAAAAGCCGCACACAAGCCTAAGATCACCATGCGCAATGCCAAGCGTCGGCTGTAGTGGTGTAAAGCCCGCTGCCATTGGCCTCTGGAGCAGTGGAAACGCGTTCTCTGGAGTGATGAATCATGCTTCAAAATCCAGCAGTCCCACAGATGCTACCTGCACCAATGCATAGTGCAAACTATTTGGTGGAGGAAAAATGGTCTGGGGGCTGTTTTTCATGGTTCGGGCTAGGCCCCTTAGTTCCAGTGAAGGGAAATCTCAACACTACAGTGAGACGCATTTATTAGGGCTGCAGTCTGAGGTGCAGTTAATTGTCGATTTCTGAGGCTGATAACTCTAATGAACTTATCCTCTGCAGCAGAGGTAACTCTGGGTCTTCCTTTCCAGTGAGAGCCAGTTTCATAATAGAGCTTGGCGGTTTTTGCGACTGCACTTGAAGAAACTTGCAAAGTTCTTGAAATGTTCCGTGTTGACTGACCTTGATGTCTTAAAGTAATGATGGACTGTAGTTTCTCTTTTATTGACAATTATATGAAGTTGATGCAAAGAGTCAATATTTGCAGTGTTGACCCTTCTTTTTCAAGACCTCTGCAATCCGCCCTGGAATGCTATCAATTATCTTCTGGGTCACATCCTGACTGATGGCAACCCATTCTTGCATAATCAATGCTTGGAGTTTGTCAGAATTTGTGGGTTTTTGTTTGTCCACCCGCCTCTTGAGATCGGATGATGGTCTGGGGAGTTTCCTGGCCACGGACCCAAAATATTGATGTTTTGTTTTGTTCCCCGAGCCACTTATCACTTTTGCCTTATGGCAAGGTGCTCCATCATGCTGGAAAAGGCATTGTTCATCACCAAACTGTTCCTGGATGGTTGGGAGAAGTTGCTCTCGGAGGATGTGTTGGTACCATTCTTTATTCATGGCTGTGTTCTTAGGCAAAATTGTGAGTGAGCCCACTCCCTTGGCTGAGAAGCAACCCCACACATGAATGGTCTCAGGATGCTTTACTGTTGGCATGACACAGGACTGATGGTAGCGCTCTCCGTGTCTTCTCCAGACAAGCTTTTTTCTGGATGCCCCAAACAATTGGTAAGGGTTCATCAGAGAAAATGACTTTACCCCAGTCCTCAGCAGTCCAATCCCTGTATCTTTTGCAGAATATCAGTCTGTCCCTGATGTTTTTCCTGGAGAGAAGTGGCTTCTTTGCTGCCCTTCTTGACACCAGGCCATCCTCCAAAAGTCTTGGCCTCACTGTGCGTACAGATGTACTAACACATGTCTGCTGCCATTCACGAGCAAGCTCTGTACTGGTGGTGCCCCAATCCCACAGCTGAATCAACTTTAGGAGACGGTCCTGGCACTTGCTGGACTTTCTTGAGGCGCCCTGAAGCCTTCTTCACAACAATTGAACCGCTCTCCTTGAAGTTCTTGATGATCTGATAAATGGTTGATTTAGGTGCAATCATACTGGCAGCAATATCCTTGCCTGTGAAGCCCTTTTTGTGCAAAGCAATGATGACGGCACGTGTTTCCTTCCTTTTGAGGCTTCCAGTCTGTTATTTGAACTCAATCAGCATGACAGAGTGATCTCCAGCCTTGTCCTCGTCAACACTCACACCTGTATTAAAGAGAGAATCACTGACATGATGTCAGCTGGTCCTTTTGTGGCAGGGCTAAAATGCAGTAGAATTTTTTGGGGGGATTAAGTTCATTTGCATGGCATAGAGGGACATAATTTGGATAATAATTGGATGTGTACCTGTGGATATATTTCAAGGCCTACCTTCAAAGTCAGTGCTCCCTTGCTTGACATCATGGGAAAATCAAAAGAAATCAGCCAAGACAAAAAAATTGTAGACTTCCACAAGTCTGGTTCATCCTTGGGAACAATTTCCAAACAGCTGAAGGTACCACGTTCATCTGTACAAACAATAGTCCGCAAGTATAAACACCATGGGACCACACAAGCGTCATACCGCTCAGGAATGAGATGCGTTCTGTCTCCTTGAGATGAACGTACTATGGTGCGAAAAGTGCAAATCAATCCCAGAACAAAAGCAAAGGACCTTGTGAAGATGCTGGAAGAAACAGGTACAAAAGTATCTATATCCACAGTAAAACGAGTCCTATATCGACATCAGCAAGGAAGAAGCAACTGCACCAAAACCGCCATAAAAAAGCCAGACTACGGTTTTCAACTGCAAATGGGGACAAAGATTGTACTTTTTGGAGAAATGTACTCTGGTCTGATGAAACAAAAATAGAACTGTTTGGCCATAATGACCATCGTTACGTTTGGAGGAAAAGGGGGAGGCTTGCAAGCCGAAGAACACTCTCACAACTGTGAAGCACGGGGATGGTAGCATCTTATCTGTGGGGGTGCTTTGCTGCAGGAGGGACTGGTGCACTTCAAAAAGTATATGGCAACATGAAGAAGAAAAACTATGTGGATATATTGAAGCCACATCTCAAGACATCAGTCAGGAAGTTAAAGCTTGGCCGCAAATGGGTCTCCCAAATGGACAATGACCCCAAGCATACTTCCAAAGTTGTGGCAAAATGGCTTAAGGACAACAAAGTCAAGGTATTGGAGTGGCCATCACAAAGCCCTAACCTCAATCCAATAGAAGATTTGTGGGCAGAACTGAAAATGCGTGTGCGAGCAAGGAGGCCTACAAACCTGACTCAGTTACACCAGCTCTGTCAGGAAGAATGGGCCAAAATTCACCCAACTTATTGTGGGAAGCTTGTGGAAGGCTACCCGAAACATTTGACCCAAGTTAAACAATTTAAAGGCAGTGCTACCAAATACTAATTGAGTGTATGTAAACTTCTGACCCACTGGGAATGTGATGAAAGAAATAAAAGCTGAAATAAATCATTCTCTCTAATATTATTTTGACATTTCACATTCTTAAAATAAAGTGGTGATCCTAACTGACCTAAGACATGGAATCTTTACTAGGATAAAATGTCAGTAATTGTGAAAAACTGATTTTAAATGTATTTTCCTAAGGTGTATGTAAACTTCCGACTTCAACTGTGTATATATATATATATATATATATATATATATATATATATATATATATATATATATATATATATATATACATTTTGCTTCATGTCAATGTTGCTATGAATCTGTTCTCTGTCAAATAACCCAAATAACCCAGAAACCTGCGTAGAAATAGACTGATGAAGATATAGCTTGTGACAAGTGTGTCATTAGTAGGTATGCTCAATCTCCTACAGCAGCGAGAGAGCCGACAGACAGGAAGCAATAATCACATTTTATGCATAAAAGGGGTATGAAATTGAATCAAGCTAACCTTCACCTCAGGACATCTGAAGAGTGTTGTGTAATCATTTGTCACGATTATTTACACTCGATGAAAAACACTGCTGGGTATAATTGTAACGCTGTAATGAAACTTGGTTTGCATGCATTTGTAGGTCTGGAATAGCTCTGTTGGTAGAGCATGGGATTTTAAATGCCGGAGTTGCCAAATGCCAATTCCCACAGTGGGCCAGATTGAAAAAGTACAAAAATGTGTGCAGTCAGTACTGCATGTTGCTTTGGATAAGAGTGTCTGCCAAATAATTCTTTTTTTGCATGTGCGGTATTAGCTATATGTGGGTAGTTGTGTCATTCTGACATATACAAGAAGGACAAATGGCCTGGAGCATCTAATGCGTGAATGTGTGAAATATCACAGACTGTTCAAGGAAATACAAACCCATGCAGAAATATACTGGAACAAATATACACTCACACTCCAATGCCTCAAAACACATACTATGTGGGGGAAAACATGTGTTTTATCTGCTCTTAATTCATACATGAAATAAAAAAATATATAATAGAGTGTCTGGAGAATAGGAGGGCCTGGTACTGCTGCAGTATTAGCAACACCACAAAGGGCTGTGTAACTAAAGCGCTAGTCTCATTATACATAAACTACTGCATTAAGAAATTACCATCCCAGTCTCCATGGGCCCTTCCCTACACCACTACAGTGTAGTGCAACACTGCTAGGAGGGAGGGAGGGTTCTGCTGTACATTGTTGTGGAACAGCCTTTAATTCAATGAACACTGTTAAGTTGCCACAGACACAATGTAATGGTTACAGTGAGCTGGGCCATTTAATTTCAATTCCTTAGATAATTCTATTATGTGAATAACATAATGTGATTATGTTCTTCCGTTCATTCTTGTTCGTTCCCAGTTAGGAAAATGTGTTCAATTATCTGTCAATCCTATTTTGATGGCGTCATTTCCTGTATGAATTGTGTGTTGCAAGGCTGCAGCTACACTCTTAGAAAATAGTGGTCCAAAAGGGTTCTATGGCTGCCCCCATGTGCAAAGGGTTCTACATGGAACCCAAAACCATTATACTTTGATCCAAAAGGGTTCTAGCTGCAACCAACAAGGGTTCTTAAAAGGGTTCTCCTACGTGGAAAGCCGAAGAACCCTTTTAGATTCCAGATAAAAGCTTTTTTTCTAAGAGTGTTGTGATTTGAGAGGTGTGTGATCCTCATTATTAGGGGTTCACTACATTTAGAAACTGGTCAAAAGATGGCTGAGTTATTGACAAATCCAAAATCTGAAATCCACTCCACCGTGGCCTATCAACTTGTCATTGCTATCAAGGACGTCCCTAAGATTAACCATGCTAAATGTGCTATTCCTATCTCAAAAAATAAGAAAACTATTATTAACAACTTGTTCTTTGCATATGAAATGATCATGTCCAACATCATCTTCTATTTATGAACCATAAGTCAGATTCATTCCAGATTTTATATTTAGCCTCGTGATTGCTCATAAAGGAATTTTGTTCCTACATGATCGAGTGCTTGCTTTGTTATACAACTAATATTGTGTCATTTCTGTCATCCTGTGAACCCCGTTCATTGCTCCTTGCAGCTATATTTCTTATTCCATGTGTATTTTACTGCATTCCCCTGCTTACATCATCATCTCATTACTGGATGGTTGAGGATGCTCCAGGTCTGATTATTGTGCTTTTTATACCCAACAGAATTTGTTTAGGAGTCAAAATAAACAGAAACAAAAACAAAGGTAGCAAAAATAGATGTAAATCTAATCACATTTTATTGGTTGTAAACACATATTTAGCAGATGTGTTTGTGGGTGTAGGAAAATGCTTGTGTTCCAAGATGCAACAGTATATTAATATCTAACAATACACAACAATACACACAAAAGTAAAAGTATAGAGAAATATATAAATATTAGGACGAGCAATGTCGACGTCTGGAGGAAACCTGGAACCATCCCTACGGTGAAGCATTGCGGTGTCAGAATCATGCTGTGGGGATGTTTTTCAGTGTCCAGGGACTGGGAGACAAGTCCGAATCGAGGCAAAGATAAAAGGAGCAAAGTATGGAGAGATCCTTGATGAAAACCTGCTCCAGGGCGCTTAGGACCTCAGACTTGGGCGAAGGTTCACCTTCCAAAAGGACAACGACCCTAAGCACACAGCCAAACCAACGCAGGAGTGGCTTTGGGAAATGTCTCTGAATGTCCTTGACTGGCCCAGCTAGAGCCCGATCAAGCATATTTGGAGAGCCCCGAAAACAGCTTTGCAGCAATGCTCATCCAACCTGACAGAGCTTGAGGGGATCTGCAGGGAAGAATGGGAGAAACTGAGGCTTCAACAAAGTACTGATTAAAGGATCTGAATACTTACGCAAATGTGATATTTCAGATTGTTATTTGTAATAAATTAGCCAAAATTTCAAAAAAACTGTTTTTGCTTTGTCATTATGGGGTATTGTGTGTTGATTGATGAGGGATTTGTTTTTAATAAGGCTGTAACCTAACAAAACATGGTGAAAAGTCAAGGGGTGTGAATACTTTAATACTTTCCGAAGGCACTGTGTGTATATATATATATATATATATATATATATATACTGTACATAGTACCAGTCAAAAGTAAGACACTTACATGTAAGGACACACCTACACATTCAAGTGTTTCTCTTTATTTTTTAATATTTTCTACATTGCGGAATAATAGTGAAGACATCAAAGCTATGAAATAACACCTACGAAATCATGTAGCAACCAAAAAAGTATTGAACAATTCAAAATATATTTTAGATTTTAGATTCTTCAAAGCAGCCACCCTTTGCCTTTATGACAGCTTTGCACACTCTTGGCATTTTCTCAACCAACTTCACCTGGAACGCTTTTCCAACAGTCTTGAAGGAGGTCCCACATATGTTGAGCATTTGTTGGCTGCTTTTCCTTCACTTTGCGGTCCAACTCATCCCAAACCATCTCAATTCGGTTGAGGTCGGGTGATTGTGGAGTCCAGGTCATCTGATGCAACACTCCATCACTCTCCTTCTTGGTCAACATTTAGCCCTTACAGAGCTTGGAGGCGTGTTGGGTCATTGTCCTGTTGAAATGAGATGATAGTCCCACTAAGAGCAAACCAGGTGGGATGGCGTATCGCTGCAGAATTATGTGGTAGCCATGCTGAAACTTCTTAGGGATAGGAGTCCCGCTAGCTAACTTCCAGTGAGCCTGGAGGGCGCGCAATTCAAATAAATAATCATAAATATTATGGATTTTAAACATTTATGTACATGTAAGTGTCTTATATTGGCTGAAAGCTTAAATTATTTTTAATCTAACTGCACTGTCCGATGTACAGTAGCTTTTACAGCGAAAACATGCCATGCAACTGTTTGAGGACGGCGCCCCACATCAAAAAATGTTTCACTGGCACAGGTTTCATACATTCACATGTAACGATTAAATATTCACTTACTTTTCCTCTGATTTGTCATCCAAAGGGTCCTAGCTATAACATGTAGTGTGATTTTATTAGATAAAATCCTTCTTTATATTCCAAAAAGTCAGTTTAGTTGGCGCCATCGATTTGAGTAATCCACTCGCTCAGCTTGCAGAGAAAGGAATCCGAAAATCCACCCCTAAACTTTGTTTCAACAAGTCAAAATATGTTTATATTTACTCCTCAGATACCCTAAAATGTAATCAAACTATAATATTTCTTACGGAAAGAGGTATTTTCAATAGGAAACCGATTTTAGCAGGTGCGTAATGTCTTCATGGCACGCGCAAACACGAATTTCCAAGACAATTCCCTCAACTAAAACTGTTATTTCTTATTTGTTTTTGAAGTTACAAGCCTGAAACCTTGGACATAGACTGCTGACACCCTGTGGAAGCCATGGGAATTGCATCCAGGGAGCTAATTTTCTATGTAACCTTTCTCTTGAATTTCTAAGAGGATGGTTTCTCAAAAGTAAAACATTTTGGGTTGTTTTTTGGGGGGGATTTTCTCCTACAATATATATTCTGCTATATTCTCCTACATTATTTTAACATTTCTGCGAACTTCAATTATATGCATATCCTGGCTTCAGGGCCTGAGCTACATGCAGTTTATTTTGGGCACGTCATTCAGACAGGAAGTGGAGAAAAAAGGGCCTAATTCTAAATAAACCATCACACACCCTCCTCCATGCTTCACGGTTGGAACCACCCATGCGGAGATCATCCGTTCACCTACTCTGCATCTCACAAAGACACAGAGGTTGGAGCCAAAAATCTCAAATTTGGACTCATCAGACCAAAGGACAGATTTCCACCATTCTAATGTCCATTGCTCGCGTTTCTTGGCCCAAGCAAGTCTCTTCTAATTGGTGTCGTAGTGGTTTCTTTGCATCAATTCGACCATGAAGGCCTGATTCACGCAGTCTCCTCTGCACAGTTGATGTTGAGATGTGTCTGTCACTTGAACTCTGTGAAGCATTTATTTGGGCTGCAATTTCTGAGGCTGGTAACTCTGAACTTATTCTCTGCAGCAGAGGTAAACCTGGGGCTTCCTTGACTCCACTGCTGCCGGAGACAGCAGTGGGGTCAAACTGTTGAAGACAGTACCTACATTTGAATATAAAAATGTTTTTCTTAACTACACAACAATTTATCTCTGGGATCCTCAGAATGGCAAATCAGAGCAAAATTACTGAATGTACCTTGGGACAGTTGAGCTAACGTAGGCTGATTTGATTAGCATGAGGTTGTAAGTAAAAAAATAAATCCCAGGACATAGACATATCTGAAACCGACAAAAAGCTTAAATTCTTGTTAATCTAACTGCACTGTCCAATTTACAGTAGCTATTACAGTAAAATAATACCATGCTATTGTTTGAGGAGAATGCACAATTATGAACTTGACAATGTGTTAATAAACCAATTAGGCACATTTGATCAACAGATATGCAATGGTTCATTGGATCAGTCTAAACCTTTGCACAGACACTGCTCCCATCTAGTGGCCAAAATCTAAATTGCACCTGGGCTGGAATAATACTTTATGGCCTTTCTCTTGCATTTCAAAGATGATGGTACAAAAACATAAAAATACATGTTTTTTTCTATGTATTATCTTTTACCAGATCTAATGTGTTATATTCTCCTACATTAATTTCACATTTCCACAAACTTCAAAATGTTTTCTTTCAAATGGTATCAAAAATATGCATATCCTTGCTTCAGGTCCGGAGCTACAGGAAGTTAAATTTGGGTATGTCCTTTTAGGCGAAAATTGAACAAAACGGATCGCAAGAATTTCAGCTTTCTGCCCATATAAGACATGTCTGTGTCCCGGAATTGGCTGTTGTTTACAATGTCATTCTAGTCACATTATCACATACTGAGCAACAACCATACCGGTTTAGGGACACCGATCATGTAGAGGTTAATTGAAATGCATTCAAGGTGACTATCTCATGTCTACCTCATTTCAAGCATTTCGCTACACACGCAATAACATCTGCTAAACACGTGTATGTGACCAATAAAATTTGATTTGATTTGATGAAGCTGGTTGAGAAAATGCTAAGAGTATGCAAAGCTGCCATCAGGGCAAATGGTGGCTACTTCGAAGAAGTTCAAATCTAAAATATATTTTGATTTGTTTAACACTTTTTTGTTTACTACATAATTCTGTATGTGTGATTTCATAGTTTTGATGTCTTCCCTATTATTCTACAATGTAGAAAATAGTAAAATAAAGAAAGAACCCTTGAATGAGTAGGTGTGTCCAAACTTTTGACTGGTACTGTATGTCTTTTACACACTCACCCTATGGGCTGTGCAGATGTATCAACATACAATCTGTGGACAGGAAGGATGATCCAGAAAGAAAAAAAGAGCTGAGTTTTCTTCAGTTGAGTTTTGACTACACTGTCCTCACTGATTTCAATATTCCCCCCTGACAGGGTAGCTTAGTGGTTAGAGCGTTGGATTAGTAACTGAGAGTATTGCAAGTTCAAATCCCCGAGCTGACAAGGTACAAATCTGTCATTCTGCCTCTGAACAGGCAGTTAACCCACTGTTCCTAGGCTGTCATTGAAAATAAGAATGTGTTCTAAATGGACTTGCCTAGTTAAATGAAGGTTTAAAAATATATATATATATAAATCCCCTACTGACTTTCCCTTAACCAGTAGTGTATTTAACAGAAAAGAGATGTAAATATTTAATTATTGGGCTACATCAGAAGCATGCTCTTGCACAAATGACTGGCACAGGAATGACATACATACTTTCTGAACCTAAATGTATTATGAACAGGGCAGTTTTTACTTTTCAGATTTATTATTTTACTTATTTGTTCTTATATTATTCGTCATTTATTATCTATTAAGTTGAGTGTTAGCATGTGTGGTATATTGTGAGTACACCCCTCGGTTTGTCAGGGCATGGACTCAAGGAGGACAACTTTGACTCCAATGCTTGCCACAGTTTTCTCAAGTTGGCTGGATGTCCTTTGGGTGGTGGACCATTCTTGATACACATGGGAAACTGTTGTAGTGTGAAAAACCCAGCAGCGTTGTAGTTCTTTACACAAATCAGTGCACCTGGCACCTACTACCATACCCCATTCAAAGGCACTTCAAACTTTTGTCTTGCCCATTCACCCTCTGAATGGCACAGATACACAATCCATGTCTCAATTGTCTCAAGGCTTGAAAATCCCTCTTTAACCTGTCTCCTCCCCTTCATCTACACTGATTTAAGTGGATTTAACAAGTGACATCAATATAGGATTATAGCTTTCACCTAGTCTGTCTATGTCATGGAAAGAGCAGGTGTTCTTAATGTTTTGTATACTCAGTGTATATTACCTCAGACATTTAGGCCAAGGCAGCCAGCCCCTCTGTGGCTTTTAGCATTCTGTCCTGTTAGTAATGCATTAGCAGTCAGCATGCAGGGCTGAGCAGAGCTCCACAGAGCACAGATTATCATGAGGAAACACCTCGGAGCACGGCACCACTCCCCCTCCCTCCCAAGTGCCTGTCCCAGTCCATTTACAAAACAACCCAAAGGTGTGTGATGCAGGGGGATAGACCCATTCTCCACTTGAGCGCAAACTCAGCCAGTCAGGAAAATAGACAGATTAATAATGGTCACTGACTGGCCATGCAGGCAGGAGTAGGAAAGTTGAGGGTTTAAACAGTTGTATAGTAATGTAGACAGGTGATGCTGTAGCCTCTGGGTTAGCGCTCCCCTAGTTTCCACCCAATCTCTCTGATTTACAGTCTCTTTTGTATGAGTCCAATCAGTCAGCTTCTCCTATGTGACAAAACCAATTTCTGGAAAGCTGTGTCATGGCTGGTTGTAATTTAATAATGTAACACTGCTCACTTTAATAATAATAATGTTTACATACTGTTTTCACAATTTCGTATGTATACTGTACTCTAGTCAAGGCCATCCTATTTCACTATTGCTGTACATAAACAGTACTATTCTATCCTACGTATTTTTCAGATATACTACATATTCTATCCACATACTGCCCATAATGTCTATACATTCCATATATCCATATATACATACACTATTTTTCAAAAGTTTGAAATGTCCTTGTTTTCCATGAAAACATACATGAAATGAGTTGCAAAATGAATAGGAAATATAGTCAAGATGTTGACAAGGTTATAAATAATGATTTTAAATTGAAATAATAATTGTGTCTTTCAAACGTTGGTTTCGTTAAAGAATCCTCCGTTTGTAGCAATTACAACATTGCAGACCTTTGGCATTCTAGTTGACATTTTCTTGAGGTAATCTGAAGAGATTTCACCCCATGCTTCTTGAAGCACATCCCACAAGTTGGATTGGCTTGATGGGCACTTCTTACATACCATACGGTCAAGCTGCTCCCACAACAGCTCAATAGGGTTGAGATCCGGTGACTGTGCTGGCCACTTCATTATAGACAGAATACCAGCTGACTGCCTCTTCCCTAAATTTTTCTTGCATAGTTTGGAGCTGTGCTTTCGGTCATTGTCCTGTTGAAGAAGGAAATTGGCTCCAATTAAGCGCCCTCCACAGGGTATGGCATGGCGTTGCAAAATGGAGTGATAGCCTTCCTTCTTCAAGATCCCTTTTACCCTGTACAAATCTCCCTATTAACCACCACCAAAGCACCTCCAGACCATCACATTCCCTCCACCATGCTTGACAGATGGCGTAAAGCGGTCCTCCAACATCTTTTCATTTTTCTGCGTCTCACAAATGTTCTTCTTTATGATCAGAACACCTCAAACTTAGATCAGTCTGTCCATAACACTTTTTTCCAATCTTCCTCTGTCCAGTGTCTGTTCTTTTGGTCATCTTAATCATTTATTTTATTTGGGCAATCTGAGATATGGCTTTTTCTTTGCAACTCTGCCTAAAAGGCCAGCATCCCAGAGTCGCCTCTTCACTGTTGACGTTGAGGCTGGTGTTTTGCGGGTACTATTTAATGAAGCTGCCAGTTGAAGACTTGTGAGGCGTCTGTTTCTCCAACTAGGCACTCTAATGCACTTGTCCTCTTGCTCAGTTGTGCACCAGGGCCTCCCGCTCCTCTTTCTATTCTGGCTAGAGACAGTTTACGCTGTTCTGTGAAGGGAGTAATACACAGCGTTGTACGATATTAGTTTCTTGGCAATTTCTTAAATCGAATAGCCTTCATTTCTCAGAACAAAAATAGATGAGTTTCAGAAGAAAGTTCTTTGTTTCTGGCCATTTTGAGCCTGTAATCGAACACACAAATGCTGATGCTCCAGACACTCAACTAGTCTAAAAGAAGGACAGTTTTATTGCTTCTTTAATCAGAACAACAGTTTTCAGCTGTGCTAACATAATTACAAAAGGTTTTTTTAATGAATCAATTAGCCTTTTAAAATTATAAACTTGGATTAGCTAACACAACATACCATTGGAACACAGGAATGATGGTTGCTGAAAATGGTCCTCTGTACGCCTATGTAGATATTCCATTACAAATCAGCTGTTTCCAGCTACAAATATCCTTTACAACATGTATACACTTTATTTCTGATCAATTTGGGTTTTTCTTTGTTTTTACGATTTTCTACATTGTAGAATAATAATGAAGACTTCAAAACTATAAAAAAACACATATGGAATCATGTAGTAACCGAAAAAGTGTTAAACAAATACAAATATATTTTCGATTTTTCAAAGTAGGCTTCTCTGTCAAATGGCATGTCCTGCTTTCTGCTACCACGGATATTTTAAAGAGCCATAGATCATTGGATTTACTCATATTTTCATCGTGGACAACATGCAAAGTGTTGCTACAACTTTCAATAACACCGTTGTCCTGAATACAGCTGCTGGTATATTCAGCCCTGTCTTCAGTGGCAAAAGCAGTCTTGTTGAAGACTAGTGAGAAGGATTATTTGGAAAGTGTTTCTGTCCGCCATGAATCATCATAATCCATTCATAGGTAAGAGTTGGTTACAATGGCAAGCTTCATTATTGGCTCAACAGTATCAAAAAGTACATTTCAATGCTAGATATTGTTAGCTGGACAGCTAGCTAGACAGTTGCATACAGGTACAATGGTTCCTCCTTTAAAAGTTGCGAGCCTACATCGCGGGATTTAGAGGTACCCAGCGTCACGGCTTCATTGCTCCAGACCACCACAAGGGGGAGTTTGAGCACTCATTATGCATTTGGGTCCCAAGGTTTTTATATGACCAATCATATCGAGTGGTTCCAATGATGAATATTATACGAGCCAAACGTCCCTGGTGACTTTCTTCAGCTAAGATGGCTGACAAAACATTACGGTGGAAGCAAATGTAAGTAATTATAACGTCATAACGAGTCAAGCTAAAAATTTACAATTGAGAGGAATATGTTAGTTAATGTAGAGACAAACGATTGTGCATATTTTTTTGTCATAAAGTTAGTTTACTAAAATAGCGATTTAGCAAGTTAACTGACTAACTAACATTAGCCAGCTAGCTAGCTGGTGTTATGACATGAGTACAGTCTGACATTGTAATTCGTGTTGTTTAATGTTTTAGGGACTATTGAGAAAACCAGCAAACCAGGCTGTCATCTTGGGAAACAGTGGATGTAAAGAATCTAGCTAGCTAAAGCTTTTACTGCAAATTGAATGTACAATTGTGTAAGCTTGCCTTGCCGTGCAATGCAGCTGAAGTAACATAGCTAGCTAACTATGGACCCTAAAACGTTCTGAACTAATATTCATACCTATCTATGAACATCAGCTATCATAGTTGTTGTATCAACTTGTATCAAGTCTGAATGGCATTAATGAAGCCTATGGATAAAGTAGAATTGTATCATTTATTGTGCTAAGGATGCAAGTCCTATATACATGTACTGTAGTTATTACCACGCATGAGATCCCCACATTGTAGCCTGTACATTGAATATATTCACTGATCATGTACTCTTCCTTGGCAAATAAGGTACGGTTCAGGTGTGAATCTCTGTGAGACATTATTTTTTCAGTCATATCTAATACCAGATGTATCAAACTCCATTATTTGAATGATGCTGTGTCTGCATGTACAGTACCTTGCAAAAGTATTCTTCCCCCTTTGCATTTTTCCTATTTTGTTGCATTACAACCTGTAATTGAAATTTATTTTTATTTTAATTTCATGTAATGGACATACACAAAATAGTCCAAATTGGTGAAGTGAAATAAAAAAATGTACTTGTTTCAACCAAAGGTGTTGCCATATCCTGCCAGCATGCCCACAGGAAGCGTTTTACCATGTATGCCGGCTGGTCATCAATGACATGGGGAGGAGGGGTGGGCCTGGAGACAGAAGACAAAGAGCTGTTAGACACGGGCTTAATCCAAGACACATGGAACGTAGGGTGAATATGGAGGGTATGGGGTAACAAGAGACAGACAGCAGTGGAACCAAGGCCTCTAAAATATGGGAAAAGGACCAATGAAATGGGGTGACAGTTTGCGGGACTACACCCGAAGGGGCAGGTCCCATGTGGAAAGCCATACCCTCTGCCCAATTCGGTAGTGGGGAGCTGGAGTCCAAAAGCGATCCGCTTGTTGACGATACCTAGAGTTGGTTTTGAGAAGTGCCGCCCAAACTCTTCTCCAGGTATGTCGACAGCGGCGGACGAACATCTGGGCCGAGGGTACATTGACTTCCTGCTCTTGTTCTGGGAAGAGCGGAGGCTGATACCCCATGGAGCATTCAAAAGGGGAGAGTCCCGTGGCTGAACAGGGAAGGGTGTTACAGGCATACTCCACCCAGACCAGTTGACGGCTCCAGGTAGTGGAATTGGTTAAGACCAGGCATCTTAGGGTGGTTTCCAGGTCCTGGTTAGCTCACTCCTACTGGCCATTGAATTGGGGATGGAATCCGGAGGATAGGCTGCTGACGACCCAATAAGAGTGCAGAACACCTTCCAGAACTGAGACCAGAACTGAGGACCCCAGTCGGAGACAATGTCCACCGGGAGTTCTAGGATCCGGAAGACGTGCTGCCCTATGAGCTGGGCCATCTCCTAGGCAGAGGGAAGTTTGGGGAGAGGGATGAAATGGGCGTTGGAGAACCGATCCACTACCGTCAGAATGACAGTATTGCCATCAGATGGAGGGAGCCCAGTGACAAAGTCCAGAGAGATCTGGGACCAGGGACGATGAGGGACAGGTAGTGGCTGAAGGAGGCCAGAAGGAGCTTGCCGTGGAGTCTTGTTCTGAGCACACACAGTAAATGCGGCGAAGAAGGCTGAGACGTCAGGAACCATTGTGGGCCACCAGAAACATTGTCGCAGGAAGGCTAGGTTTCGACGGGAACCTTGATGACAGGTCAGCTTGGAGGAATGAGCCCATTCCAGGCCCCCGGGACCGGACTGAGTTTTGGACAACCAACCGGTTAGCCGGGCCCCCTTCAGGTTCAGGCTGGGAATGTTGTGCCTTGCGAACCAAGGTTTCAATACCCCAACCCACTGAAGCCGCAAGGTAGGAGGTAGGGAGAATGGTTTCGGAGACAGAGGGTGTGGCAGATGAACTGTATAGGCGGGAGAGGGTGTCAGGCTTCACATTCTTTGGACCCTGGGTGGTAAGAAATGGTGAAGGCAAGCCCACCGTAGTTAAGGGGCTTGGCTGTATGGAGATATTCCACAATTTTATCATCGTTCCAAACCAAAAATGGCTGTTCTGCTCCTTCCAGCCAGTGACTCCAGTCTTCCAGCGCCATCTTGACCGCCAGAAGTTCTCGATTGCCTACGTCGTAGTTCCTTTCTGCAGGATTGAGACAATGGGACAGGAAGGCACAGGGATGGAGCTTTTGGTCCTGGGCAGATCGCTGGGACAGGATGGCCCACACTCCAACATCAGAAGCATCAACCTCTACCACAAATTGACGAGACGGGTCTGGATGGAGGAGCATGGGGGCTGTGGTGAACTGATGCTTCAGGTCCACAAAGGCTCTGTCAACAGCTGGAGACCATGTGAATGGTACTTTGGGAGAGGTGAGTGCAGAGAGGTACTGTAGCCTCGAATGAAACAGCGGTAGAAGTTAGCCAAGGAAACATTGAGGCCAATCTAACATCTACCATTTGGACATTTCCATCCGCGATGACATAGCCCAGAAAGGAGATTGAAGAGCGGTGGAACTCACACTTCTCGGCTTTCACAAACAACTGCTTCTCCAGGAGGGAGATCATTATATCATTAAGACCCAGGTAGTCAATGCAGGGATGCAGGGTCTTGTCCTTCTTCTCCACAAAGAAAAACCCTGTGCCTGCAGGAGATGCAGACGGACGGACGGATGCCTCCAGTAGCCAGATAATCCTCAGTGTACTCCTCAATGGCCTTGGTCTCCGGGCCGGATAGAGAATATAGCCGACCACGAGGTGGTGTGGTACCGGGGAGGAGATCAATGGCACAATCATAAGAACGGTGCGGGGGAAGAGAAGTAGCACGTGCCTTACTGAATACCTCCAGGAGGTCATGGTACTCAGTGGGAAAAACAGAGACATCTAAGGCTTTTCTTACTCCCTGAGGAGGACATCTTGAGGACGGCTGTGCCGCTTTAAGGCAATGGGAATGACAAAATGGGCTCCAACGCAGGATGGAGTTCGTGGTCCAGTCAATAACAGGGTTTCGTTTTTGGAGCCAGGAAAAACCCAGAACAACAGGAACATGGGGTGAATCGATGAGGAGGAACTGTATGGTCTCACTGTGGTTTCCTGAAACCCGTATCTAAACGGGCACTGTGCTATTGGTGACTCTTCCAATTGAGGGGCCGTCCAGTGCCCTAGCATCCATGGGGACAGAGAGAGGTTGAGTGGGAATACCTCATTCAGAAACCATGGTACTGTCTATAAAACTTTCATCAGCCCCAGAGTCAATGAGCACCCAGAGAGACTTAGACTGGTCTCCCGACAGCAGAATAACAGAAAAAGGTATACGGGTGATGGGAATTAAGGGACTCCCCGTCTGGCTCACCAGAGTACTTGTACCCTTTAGAAAAGAGAAAAGTGTTTCTTAATAGGGCAAGTAGCTATATAATGTCCCACACCTCCATAGTACAGAGAACAGTTAGAACTCAGCCTACGTGAGCGTTCCCCAACCGATAATCTAGCTCTTCCCAGTTGCATGGGCTCTGTAGTATCCAACTCATCCGTCGCAGATGATTTTCGGCTCTCCTCGGAAATACACACTTCAGGGATATCCGGATTCCTTAGGGAGTGCGCCAGCATCAACAGATTAACGAGTGTTTCCGAGGCCCGACCTCCTCTCACACCGGCATTCTCGTAGGCGCCCATCAATCCTAATAGGATTAATAATAAAAGGGCAATGAGGGAATCAAGGTCTAGTTGTATTTCCCGAACTGCGAGATCATCCTTTCTCCCCTCCAACAGTTGATGGAGGAAGGTGTCAAACAGAGCCTCCGGATTCCAGGAACTCTTGGCGGCCAATGTATGAAAATCTACTGTGTAGTCGGCCATACTACGGGAGTTCTGACGTACCTGCAGTAGTTTTTGAGCCGCCTCTCTCCCAGGCACCGGAGAAACGAAGAACTTCCTCACCTCTGCCATAAATTCCTCCAGGCTATGTGAAGGAGTTGGTCCAAGTCTGCTGGATCTGTCAGGGCACAAGGCGAGACCCAAATGCAGACACAGGAGGCAGATAGTTGAGCTCCGATATTTATTATAGCAAAAGGGGTAGGCAAAAGGCAGGTCGGGTACAGGTGAGAGTTCATAAACCAGGTCAGAGTCCAAACGAGACAAGACGATAGGCAGGTTCGAGGTCAAGGGTAGGCAAAGTAGCCAGGCAGGGGGGCTCAGAGTAAGGACAGGCAAGGGTCAAAACCAAGAGGGCGAGAAAAGAGAGACTGGGAAAAGCAGGTGCTGAGACACACAACATAGGTTGACTTAACTATTCTGTGATAGGGGGCAGCATTTTCACTTTTGGATGAATAGCGTGCCCAGAGTGAACTGCCTTCTACTCTGTCCCAGATGCTAATATATGCATATTATTATGAGTATTTGATAGAAAACACTCTGAAGTTTCTAAAACTGTTTGAATGATGTCTGTGAGTATAACAGAACTCATATGGCAGGTGAAAACCTGAGATCCAACCAGGAAGTGGGAAATCTGAGGTTTGTAGTTTTTCAAAGTATGGCCTACCGAATACATAGTGTATTGCACTTCCTACGGCTTCGACCGTCTTTAGAAACTTTAGAAACTTGTTTCAGGCTTCTGCTATAAAGGAGGGGCTCACGAGAACTGTTTGAGTCAGTGGTCTGGTAGAGTGTCTCAGGCTCGTAACGCGCGCTCCCGACACAGTTAGCTCTCGTTCCAGTGCTTTTCTTCAGACAAAGGAATTCTCTGGTTGGAACATTATTGATGTTTTATGTGAAAAACATCCTAAAGATTGATTCCATACATCGTTTGACTTGTTTCTACGACCTGTAATAGAACTTTTAAGAGTATTTGTCTGGACCTAGTGCTCGCGCCTCATGAAGATGGATTACTGGGCTGAACACGCTAACAACAAGTGGCTATTTGGACATAAATTATGGACTTTATGGAACTTTATGGAACAAATCAGTCATTTATTGTTGAACTGGGATTCCTGGGAATGCCTTCTGATGAAGATCATCAAAGGTAAGTGAATATTTATAGTGTTATTTCTAACTTCTGTTGACTCAAAAATGGAGGATATTTCTCTGGCTGGATTGGGCTCTGAGCGCCGTTCTCAGATTATGCTTTTTCCGTAAAGTTTTTTTGAAATCTGACACCACGGTTGCATTAACCTGTTGCGACGACCAAACCCGGATCCGGGATTCTATTTATAGACCTAAGCTCATTACCATAACGCAACGTTAACTATTCATGAAAATCACAAATGAAATGAAATAAATATGCTATCTCTCAAGCTTAGCCTTTTGTTAACAACACTGTCATCTCAGATTTTCAAAATATGCTTTTCAACCATAGGAAAACAATCATTTGTGTAACAGTAGCTAGCTAGCGTAGCATTTAGCGTTAGCATTAGTGTTAGCATTTAGCAGGCAACTATCACAAAAACAAGTAAAGCCTTCAAATAAAATAACTTACCTTTGAAGAACTTCTGATGTTTTCAATGAGGAGACTCTCAGTTAGATAGCAGATGCTCAGTTTTTCCAAAAAGATTCTTTGTGTATTAGAAATAGCTCCGTTTTGTACATCACAAATTCAGCCCTCAAAACGCGAACTTTTTTCCAAATTAACTCCATAATATCGACTGAAACATGGCAAACGTGGTTTAGAATCAATCCTCAAGGTGTTTTTCCACATATCTCTTCGATGATATATCCTTCGTGGAAGCCTGGTTTCTCCTTGCTCTCAAATGGAAAAATAATTGCACCTGGCTTTGCGCTCCAATTTCGACGCAGGGACACCAGGCGGACACTTGGAAAATGTAGTCTCTTATGGTCAATCTTCCAATGATATGCCTACAAACACGTCACAATGCTGCAAACACCTTGGGGAAACGATAGAAAGTGTAGGCTCATTCCTTGCGCAATCACAGCCATATAAGGAGACAATGGAAAACAGAGCTTCAGAGATTCTGCTCATTTCCTGGTTGACGTATCATCTTGGTTTCGCCTGTAGAATGAGTTCTGGGGCACTTACAGACAATATCTTTGCAGATTCTGAAACTTCAGAGTGTTTTCTTTCCAAAACGGTCAATTATATGCATAGTCGAGCATCTTTTCGTGACAAAATATTGAGCTTAAAACGGGAACGTTTTTTATCCAAAAATGAAATAGCGCCCCTAGAGATCCAAGAGGTTAAAACTTCTCTAGGATAGGGGGCAGCATTCAGGAATTTTGGATGAAAGCATGCCCAAATTCAACTGCCTGCTACTCATCCCCAGAAGATAAGATATGCATATTAGTAGATTTGGATAGAAAACACTCTGAAGTTTCTAAAATTGTTTGAATCATGTCTGTGAGTATAACAGAATTTATTTAGCAGGCGAAACCCCGAGGACAAACCATTCAGATTTGATTTTTTTGAGGTCCCTATCTTTTCAATGAGTTTCATTGGGAATCCAGATTTCTAAGGGACCTTCTTGCAGTTCCTACCGCTTCCACTGAATATCAATAGTCTTTAGAAATTGGTATTTATTGATATTTATGCTGCAGTAGTTTATGTGTCGGGGGCTAGGGTCAGTTTGTTATATCTGGAGTACTTCTCCTGTCCTATTCAGTGTCCTGTGTGAATTTAAGTGTGCTCTCTCTAATTCTCTCTTTCTCTCTTTCTATCTCTCTCTCGGAGGACCTGAGCCCTAGGACCATGCCTCAGGACTACCTGGCATGATGACTCCTTGCTGTCCCCAGTCCACCTGGCCGTGCTGCTGCTCCAGTTTCAACTGTTCTGCCTTATTATTATTGGACCATGCTGGTCATTTATGAACATTTGAACATCTTGGCCATGTTCTGTTATAATCTCCACCCGGCACAGCCAGAAGAGTACTGGCCACCCCACATAGTCTGGTTCCTCTCTAGGTTTCTTCCTAGGTTTTGGCCTTTCTAGGGAGTATTTCCTAGCCGCCGTGCTTCTACACCATTGCTTGCTGTTTGGGGTTTTAGGCTGGGTTTCTGTACAGCACTTTGAGATATCAGCTGATGTACGAAGGGCTATATAAATAAATTCGATTTGATTTGTTGAGGTTTTTCCTTTGTGTAATGAAGAAGTACCACCATCCAGAACGACCACTGACTCATTCAGCTCCCTTTCCCCCCTCCTTTATAGCAGAAGCCCGAAACAAGTTTCTAAAGACGGTTGATATCTAGTGGAAGCCTTAGGAAGTGCAAATTGACCCCATAGACACTGTGTATTTGGTAGGCCAAGCTTTGAAAAACTACAAACCTCAGATTTGTCCACTTACTGGTTGGATTTTTCTCAGGTTTTCACCTGCCATATGAGTTCTGTTATACTCATAGACATCATTCAAACAGTTTTAGAAACTTCAGAGTGTTTTCCATCAGATACTAATAATAATATGCATATATTAGCATCTGGGACTGAGTAGGAGTCAGTTCACTCTGGTCACGCTATTCATCCAAAAGGGAAAATGCTGCCCCCTATCCCAAACAGGTTTTAACAAACAATATGAACTGGCACAGAGAGACAAGAAACACAGGGATAAATACACCTGGGATAATAAGCGACAGCTGGAGGGGGTGGAGACAAGCATAAGGACAGGTGAAACAGATCAGGGTGTGACAAATAGCTGAACAAGAGACTATTCAACCTTTACTAAAGTATCGTCTAATAGCTGAGCTAGGTGTGAAAAAAACTCCTATCACAGTCCAGATTTGCCCTAACGACCAAGGGGTAGCTTTCTACTCAATGTAATAAAGTAATCACTTTTAAAATAAGTTACCTTACAAGTTATGGTGGCTGACAATTTGTTAGCTATGCTGTCCTTACGAACCACATAGCATATAATTACAGCAGTATGTTAGCTAGCTACTCAACATTAGTAGTTATACATCAAACTTGCCAGTATATTAACTATAGGCTATCTGACTACCAAATGTATATTGACTTGATTATTCCCGTCATTCTTAGCTAAATGGTATAGTCGTTGTGCTTTCTCAATGGACATTTGGGTGCTTTCGAAAATTCGCTCTGGCTATCTACACCGATTTCAGAGCACTCTCATCTGTACCAGAGCGCAGAATAACAAATGTATGAGCCCTCAACACCCGTTGAATATGGCCGGTCTCAGTAAACATTGGCAAAAAAAAACATAATTAAAAAGTTTCCAGCAGCACAGTTAGTCACCAACGCTCTGGTTAACACGAAAACTGCTCTGCTAGGGCAAGTAAAATGGTCTAATTTGTATCTGGAAATAGCTAGCAAGCCAGTCAACGTTAGCTTGGGTGCTTGACTGCAGTTGTAAGGCCAGAACGCACAAATCAACCCTACTCCTTGGCCCGAACGTCAAGTGTGCACTCCGAGAGCAAAACAGTCTGAATTTACTAATTGACAATCTGACAACGCTCTGAATTTATGAGCATCACGTTGTACAGCGCCATATTTTCTGTTCCATCCTAACGGACACCCAGAGGGTTTTTCCTTTTTCATGGAATAGAAACACCATAATATTAATCTAATTAATTAAGCACGTACCAGTCAAAAGTGTGAACACACCTACTCATTCCAGGATTTTTCTATATATTTTTTTTTAAATTCTACATTTTAGAATAGTAGTGAAGACATCACAACTATGAAAGAACGAATATGGAATCAGTCAAGGACAGTCTACTCCTTCCTCCCCGATGGTGGATTGAACCCCGGTCTCCGCGTGCCTGCAATATGGAAGACTATCAAATGCTTCTTAAAGATGCTCTCTTGTGGTCAAACTAGCAATAACTTGCATTAACAGAAAAAATGTCTGACAAATAGATACCATGCCACAGAATGCTGCGGCAGCCCGCAAGGTGTGGTGCAGTATAACGCAACTTTTAAAGGAGAAACCAGTGTAACAATATAGCCAGCTAGCTAGTTGAGCTGGGCCCAGTATTCCAAAAGTATTTTAAGGTTAAATTAATCTTAGAACTATAGAATCCTTTATGACGCTTTTGGGAAAACAGGCCCTGGCCAATTGCATTCTGCTGTTATTGTTGATTTGCTGATGTGCTAAGCCATGCATGACATGATGCTAATCTTTGTCATGTTTGTCAGGTTGTCATGTGTAACTAGCTACCAAAAATAGTCACTGTGAGAATGATAAGGACACCTGCTAAGTTGGCTAGCTAGCCATGATGAAATTATAGCTAAATATCTAGCTATCTACATTGGATTATATATTTTCAGGTCATTCAATGCATGTTCAACTAGCTGGCTAGCTATATGAATACCATTTACATCTAATTTAGCCAGCTGGTAATTATGAAGTTAAATGCTTACTAAATCTAGCTAGTTATCTTGTAATGTCTGCATTGTCATTGTTTGGCTGGAAGCAGGTTGAGTGTGTAAAGGGTATTTTAGTACATCTGTAGCAGTCAACGGGCAGTAACAAAATATAGGATATGAATTAATTCATGTTTTAACCTCTGTTTCTGGAATTTGTCTTTAAGCATAAAATAACCTGCTCTCCACCACCAATATAAGGAGATGATCAAGGTTCAACAAGCAGCACTTCAGGTATTTTGCCTTTGTATTTTATTAGCACATTGCTTAAATGCAATGTTTTAATATATTGTCTAATTTTGTCTGCTTTCATTCGCTACAGCTTCAATTGTCTGGAACCTAGTGTTGTTGTGGCCAAGAAGCTTTCACTCAGATGGAACCAGGTTTCAGGTGCTGTGCAACACTGACGTCCTTCCTCCCAGAGATGTGCAAGCATCCCTTAGACTAGACACAACCCGGCAAACATATTTTTGAGAAGATCATGACTTTGCGATGAAACAGCCATGGGGAGTACATGTTCTGCCGCAAAGGGCAGGACAGAAATATGCTCACAGGCTAGATTCCTTTGTTCATATCGTAACATGACCGGAACCAAAGTCACACAAAGGATCTCATGAGCTCGCCAGCCTGTAGTCCTAAAACCTGGAAATGATTTACTTCTGGTTCGTTCAGCCATTCTAATGGGGAAAGAATAGGGTTTTGTTTTGGGATAAACAGGTGTGCATCTGTGGAGACTGATCGTCTTTAGTCCATCAGGGGCAGGGAGTCACACAAACGTGCAAACACACACTATGCAAAATATGCAACCCATGCATTCGCCAGCAAGTCGTGTGAGTGTGAGAGACAGAGAGGGGGAAAGGCAGAGAGAGAAATGCACAGAGGGTGAGAGAGGGAGAGGGAGAGGCAACAAAAAGCCTCCCGAAATGTATGCATTTATGCATTAAGGTAAGGAAAAAAGGAAAGAAAATACATCAGTTAAGGGGAAGAGGGTGGATAAGATAGGAGGCAGGTGAGAGTCAAAGCATACAATAAAGTGTAAGGAGGCAGGCAGAATTATACAGCTCCAAGGCTGCAGGAGCAGAGGGGCCTGACAGCTCCACTCTTTCCTCTGGCAGGTCAGTTTGGAGCGGAGGCCGCTGCATTGAAACCTGGGGGGGACGAACGGGGCTCTCAACGCACACACAGTATTGACTGTTTGGCAGGAGACAGGTTGAGCTTAAGAGGCATTTGACCCTGAGAGCACACCCCAGTCACTTTCATTATTCAGAGGAGTCAGGCAGGGGCGGACTGACTGTCGGGAAGTGCGGGACTATCCCCAGTAGGACGGTCTGATCGGACCTGCGTGGGCCACGCTCCTCAACAGTTTTTCTCTCTCTCTCTCACACACACACAACGGCCACTCTCTTGGATGGATTGATCCAATATTGCAATATTTAAGGGGAGAGGAGTGACCCCTCCCTATTTGAACTTGTTCAGCATTTTTGCAGAAATGGATTGGTCAATAGCCTAAGCCATGGCTTTTTTGTATTCTTTCCTTCTTACGTGTCTTTCCCATGTTTTCCAAAAACTTTTCTGAGTAGCCTCGTGTTGTCAGAATGGAGAGAAAAAAAGGTGGTGGGAAGAACCTGTTGGGGCTAGGGGGCAGCATTTTCACTTTTGGATGAAAGGCGTGCCCAGAGTAAACTGCCTCCAACTCTTTCCCAGATGGGAATATATGCATATTATTATTACTGGTGGATGGAAAACACTCTGAAGTTTCTAAAACTGTTTGAATTATGTCTGTGAGTATAGCAGAACTCATATGGCAGACAAAAACCTGAGAAGAAATCCAAACAGGAAGTGAGAACTCAATTTAGAAAACAGTGCCATTTGAAGTCCAGTTTAGATATGGATGTTTATGCACTTCCTAGGGCTTCCACAAGATGTCACCGTCTTTAGATTCTGCTTGTATGATTCTACTACAAAGGCAGGGCTCATAAAAGCTCTTTGAGTGGGTGGTCTGGCAGAAAGCCTCGGTTTCATTGCGCGTGGTCACGAGAGAGTGTTCTTGCATTCCAATGGGTTTCTTCAGACAATGAAATTCTCCGGTTGGTTGCTGATTAATGTTTAAAACATCCTAAATATGGTTGTATACATCATTTGACTTGTTTCTACGACCTGTAACGGAACTTTTTGAGTTTTTGTCTGGAGGAATTGCTTGTGCTTTTTGAGGATTGAATGCTGGGCTGAACAAGCTAACAACAAGTGGCTAAATGGTGGGCTTTATGGAACTTTATGGAACAAATCAGTCATTTATTGTCGAACTGGGATTCCTGGAACTGCCTTCTGATGAAGATATTCAAAGGTAAGTGAATATTTATAGTGTTTTTTGTAGCTTCTGTTGACGCCAAAATGGCGGCTATTTCTTTGGGTTCTGAGCGCCGTTCTCAGATTATTATTTTTCCGTAAAGTTTTTTTAAAAATCTGACACAGCGGTTGCATAGAGGATACGTTTATCTTTAATTCTGTGAATAACACTAGCATCTTTTATCAATGTTTATTGTGAGTATTTCTGCAAAATCACTGGATGTTTTGGAATCAAAACATTACTGTACGTAACGCGGCAATGTAAACTGAGATTTTTTTTATATATATATATATATATATATATATATATATGCACATTATCGAACAAAACACACAATACATGTATAACATGATGTCCTATGAGTGTCATCTGATGGAGATAATCAAAGGTTAGTGATTCATTTTATGCTTTTGTGACTGTGAAAAATCGCTGTGTGTGTTTTTGAATTTGGTGGTCATCTAACATAAATATATGTTGTGTTTTCGCTGTAAAATATTTGAAAAATCGGACACAATGGGTAGATTAACAAGATGTTTATCTTTCATTTGCTGTATTGGAATTGTTAATGTGTGAAAGTTAAATATTTCTAAAGATTTTTTTTTTCAGCTGAATGGGAGGGGGTGTTCCCTTTAGGGAACTACTTGTGCCCCCTAGCCCCAACAGTTATTAAGCGAGAAATAGCAACAGTCTCTTGAGACAGATGCTTCCAAGTACAACAAGATAACAGACATGTTCCGTGAGCCTAGGATGGCTGCTGCCAATAGGGATAGCGAGGGAGGTGCTTCTTGTTCCCAAATCAGTCAGCCCGAAGATGACGTGCCTGTGGCCGCTCGAGTACCTACAACAATGCCAGGGAGAACAGGTGCAACAGGCAGCAGCATACACAGATACAATAAATCACATTGAAATATTATACTTTACATGAATTTAATAAGCTTGCATCATGTTCTCAGGAGCATTTAAAACTATCTTTCAGTTCTTACTGTATGAGTGAGATAGGCTTGCTATTTGAATCATTTGGAAAGAAGTAAGCCTAGCCCTAACAAATCTTGTAGTCACATCTTTGAAGAATTCTCACCTATTTTGGCCCCAAGTTTGTAATTTTATGGTTAAACAACTTTAGCTTGAGGAACTTAGCAAATAATTACTCAACTTTGATGATAGAGCCACTGTTGGAACTCTACAAGCTGAGTTAACAAACCTAGAACCACACTGGGACAGACTAAATATGACATCTCTGGGTGAATACAGATCTAGTGACATACCTGAAGACAGTGAAGAAGATGGAACCAGTGGACCCTGTGAGAAAGAGCTGTAGGTGGTGAACATAAGTTGTAGTGTATGCAAAAACGGTGCTATCTGTTGTTATCTAATTCTATCTAGATACAACCTATTCACAGATGCCTACAGTGTCATTGGTTTGGTCTACAAATTTCTCCTCGCTCAAGTGGCATGTGAAAATAGTTTCTCTACTCTGAATTTAGTAAAGAACAGACTGAGAAGCATTATGTCCCAGGGGTGCATCTCTGGAGATGTGAGTATAACAGAACTGATATTGCAGGCGAAAGCCTGAGAAAAATCCAATCAGGAAGTGACTCTTATTTAGAAACCTCTGCGTTTCTATGCGTCCCTATTGAGCAGTGAAAGGGATATCAACCAGATTCCCTTTTCTATGGCATCCCTAATGTGTCTAAGACATAGTTTCAGGCTTTTATTTTGAAAAATGAGCGTGAGCGACAACATTGCGTCAGTGGTCAGCTGGTGGCTCTCAGAGTGATTTGTGCGATTGATATATTGTCGAATAGATATTTGAAAAACACCTTGAGGATTGATTATAAAAAACTTTGCCATGTTTCTGTCGATATTATGGATCTAATTTGGAATATTTTTCGGCGTTGTCGTGACCGCAGTTTCCGGTGGATTTCTCAACAAAACGGGAGGAACAAACGGAGGTATTTCGGCTATAAAAATAATCTTTATGGAACAAAATGAACATTTGCTGTCTAACTGGGAGTCTCGTCAGTGAAAACATCCGAAGATCCTCGAAGGTAAACGATTAATTTGATTGCTTTTCTGATTTTCGTGACCAAGCTTCCTGCCCCTAGCTGGACAAAATGCTATGCTAGGCCATGGATAAACTTACACAAATGCTTGTCTTGCTTTGGCTGTAAAGCATAATTTCTAAATGAGATGACAGGGTTAAACCTCTTGGAACTACCGATCCCGAATTGTCATCAACTGACACTAATTAGCATAACACAACGGACAAAAAATATTACTAGAAAATATTCATATTCATGAAATCACAAGTGAAATATAGTGAAACACAGCTTAGTCATTTGTTAACTTCTCATGACTCTCAAACCCGCATGCGGGAGCGTAACGTAGTCTCAAACTAATTAGCATAACGCAGAGGACATAAATCTTCCTAGAAAATCTTCCTATTCATGAAAATCACAAATGAAATATATTGAGACACAGCTTAGTCTTTTGTTAATCACACTGTCAGATTTTCAAAATATGCTTTACAGCCAACGCTAGACAAGCATTTGTGTAAGTTTATCATGGCATTATGCTATGGCTAGGCTCTGCTACCAGCAGGCAACATTTTCACGAAAATAAGAAAAGCAATCAAATTAAATAATTTACCTTTGAAGAACTTTGGATGTTTTCACTCAGGAGACTCCCAGTTAGATAGCAAATGTTCCTTTTTTCCAAAAATATTATTTTTGTAGGCGAAATAGCTCCGTTTGTTCTTCACGTTTGGCTGAGAAATCGACCGGAAAATGCAGTCACAACAACGCCAAACTTTTTTCCAAATTAGCTCTATAATATCGACAGAAACATGGCTAATGTTGTTTAGAATCAATCCTCAAGGTGTTTTCCACATACAGTGCCTTGCGAAAGTATTCGGCCCCCTTGAACTTTGCGACCTTTTGCCACATTTCAGGCTTCAAACATAAAGATATAAAACTGTATTTTTTTGTGAAGAATCAACAACAAATGGGACACAATCATGAAGTGGAACGACATTTATTGGATATTTCAAACTTTTTTAACAAATCAAAAACTGAAAAATTGGGCGTGCAAAATTATTCCCCACAGTACGTGGCATTCTGGACTCGAGATGCCGGGTGAGGGGCCTACAGTACCTCGTGGACTGGGAGGGGTACGGTCCGGAGGAGAGGTGCTGGGTACCGGTGGGGGACATTTTGGACCCTTCACTCCTGAGAGACTTCCACCGCCTCCACCTGGATCGCCCGGCGCCTCGCCCTTCAGGTCGCACTCGAGGCCGGTGGCGGCGCGCTGCGCGCTGAGCCGTGCATCGGAGGGGGGGGGGGGGGGGGTACTGTCACGACTTCTGCCGAAGTTGGCTCCCCTGCCTGTTGGCTCCCCTGCCTGTTCGGGCGGTGCTCGGCGGTCGTCGTCACCGGCCTACTAGGCGCCACCGGTCCCTTTTTCGTTTTCTGTTTGTTTTGTCTTATTAGTTGCACCTGTGTCTATTTGTGTTTGCCTGATGGGCTTCCTTATTTAAAGCTAGTTTAGCTGCCCTTGTTTTGTGCGGGATTATTCTTGTGTTACGTGTTAGTGTTATTATATGTGTTCGTGCTCTAGACCTGGTACCCTGTGTTTTGGGTTGGTCCATATTTTTCTCGCCCTGTGTTTTGGGCATTGCTTTTGGTGCCATATTAAAGTGCACTTCTTCCTGTGGAACTCTCTGCTCTCTGCGCCTGATTCTTCCCTCACACACCTAGTCCCCCGTGACAGCAGAGTGTGCGTTTCACTAGCCAATCTGTTGAAGTTTTTTTGCAAAGGCGATGCTGTGGATACTGTCTCTGGCTTCCTGTAGATTAATCCATGTAGATTCTGTGCCACAAAATTAGTGACAGAACTTTACAAAACCTGGCCAAGTTCAAGTCTCAAGTTATTTTTAAGTTATTAAGTTATTTTTCTCATGTTATTTCTTATTGTTGTTGAACGATGTATACCATGTGTATCCCATACATGACTAATAAAACTTGAAACTGAAAATTGGAATTGAAACTGAAATGTGCTAGCAGGTAATTGCATATTTGCTGTGGATAAAGACACGCACACACACTCTCTCTCTTCCTCTCTAAGCACATACAATCACAATCGCACACAGACACAGAAACACACACAGACAAGGATTTATGAGGCACACATACAGGAATTGTCACGTCATTGTTGTATTTGCTTAGTTGGAAATCATGGAGGAAATTGTGGAGGGTTTTATGGAATTCTGAACACCTTCCGTCCCCTTATTTTGTGTGTGTGGTACTTTCTATTCTTAGGCAATTCCATTTCACCAACCTTTATTGTTATTCATGCCCAATGTGTCACTCGACATTTCAGTTCAATTTCAGTTCAAATAGTACTTGAAAACATATTGATATATTCCTCCTCCTAACATTGTAATACAACATCAGTCCTTCCAAACACGTCCAGTATCTGCACCACCAATATTCCCTCCAGTGAGAAACCTCGCCTGACCTTACCTGTTAGGCTGTTCCTTTCCCATCCAAACAAACCCAGTGACCCCATCCTTGCCTAGCAGATAGATATCCACATTCCCAGCTGATGCACGCACACACACATATTAAAGTTTCAGAGCCTATGAGTTAATGTTTAATTCTGGAAGTGTGAGGCAGGGGCGGCAATATGTTCCTTGTCACCCCTCTGGGTGAGTTGGTAGGCGTGCTGCTCAGTGTAGCTTGACTTAAGCCTGCTCAACCGCCTCAGGGAAGGGGAGGCGAGGGGGATAAGTAGAGGAGGGAGGCAGAACTGTCTCACGGAGGAATTCTTCCGGTTTAGGATTCCTGGAGCAATGCTTAGTAATATCCCAAGGAAATGGTTCCCAAATGTCTCCTTGCCTACTTTTCTATTAGTGCTCCGATAGGTTTAGAAAAAGGAACAAGGAACCTTTTTTAAATGTTCAAGTCAAAAACAGAGGGGGGTCCTCCTGTTGAAAATATAGTATTCCTTAGGACTGTATATCAGGAGGATGTTACAGTCTCTCAGCTGAGATTTCTATTATTCCCTGGTGGACTGAATATGTACTCAGAGAGTCTGATTGAGGTTGACATATATACAGCACATTAATTATTTCTAGTGTTGCAAAAACAATGTATATTACTGTAAAATGTATGTTTACTAGTAAAATACTGTGAGGACAGACACTGGGAGACGAGAAGCAAGTACAGGGAGTGAATATTTAATGGATAGACAGACATGAAACAAAACAGTCTGGACAAGGGGAACATAACGACATTAATGCTGACACAGGGATCAAACTGAGGAATAGACCGATATAGAGCAGGCAATCAATAAAGTGATGGAGTCCAGGCGAGTCCAATGAAGCGCTGAGGCGCGTAACGATGGTGACAGGTGTACGTAATGATGGGCAGCATGTTGCCCTCGAGCACCAGAGAGTGGGAGCGGGAGCAAGCATGAGATTTATCCAAATTTTTGTAACGTTCACAGAATATATGGAATATTATCAGATGACATCTAGTCGCTTTTTTGGGTACTTCGGATTATCACAGGCATTTATAACTATCTCTGGCCTTCTTTGTGGCCTTATGACATGTAATATACAGTATCAGTCAACAGTTTACTAATAACACTCCGACCTCAAGGCACTACACAGGGTAGTGTGAATGGCCAAGTACATTACTGGTGCCAAGCTTCCTGCCATCCAGGACCTCTATACCAGGTGGTGTCAGAGGAAGGCCCTACAAATTGTCAAAGACTCCAGCCACCCTAGTCATACTGTTCTCTCTGCTACCTCACGGTAAGTGGTACCAGAGCGCCAAGTCTAGGTCCAAGAGGCTTCTAAACAGCGTCTACCCCCAAGCCATAAGACTCCTGAACATCTAATCAAATGGCTACCAGACTATTTGCATTGCCCCCCTCCCCATATTTTATACCGCTGCTACTCTCTGTTGTTATCATCTATGCATAGTCACTTAAAAAACTCTACCTACATGTACATATTACCTCAACTAACTGGTGCCCCCACACAATGACTCGGTACCGGTACCCCCTGTATATAGTCTCACTATTGTTCTTTTACTGCTGCTCATTAATTATTTGTTACGTTTATTTTTTTATTCTTATACTTGTTTTTTAAAACTGCATTGTTTGTTAGGGGCTCAAAAGTAAGCATTTCACTGTAAGGTGAAAGGTGACCTGTTCTATTATGCGAATGTGTCTAATACAATTTGATTTGAATTGGTAGTAACTAAAAAAGTGTTAAACAAATCAATATATATTTAGATTTTAGATCCTTCAAAGTAGCCACCCTTTGTTTGCCTTGATGACAGCTTTGCACACTCCTGGCATTCTCTCAACCAGCATCGCCTGGAATGTTTTTCCAGCAATCTTGAAGGAGTTGCCACTGCTTTTCCTTCACTCTGCGTTCCAACTCATCCCAAACAATCTCAAATGGGTTAAGGTCCAGCGATTGTGGAGGTCGGGTCATCTGATGGAGCACTCTATCACTCTCCTTCTTGGTCAAATAGCCCTTAAACAGCGTGGAGATGTGTTGGGTCATTGTCCTGTTGAAAAACAAATGATAGTCCCACTAAGTGCAAACCAGATGGGATGGCATATCGCTGCAGAATGCTGTGGTAGCCATGCTGGTCTAGTGTGCCTTGAATTCTAAATAAATCACAGACAGTATCACCAGCAAGCACCTGCACAACATCACATCTCCTCCTCCATGCTTCACGGTGGGAACCACACATGTGGAGATCATCCGTTCACTTACTCTGCGTCTCACAAAGACACGGCGGTTGGCACCAAAAATCTCAAATTTGGACTCATCAGACCAAAGGACAGATTTACACCTGCCTAATGTCCATTGCTCATATTTCTTGGATCAAGCAAGTCTTTTCTTATTGGTGTCCTTTAGTAGTGATTTCTTTGCAGCAATTCGACCATGAAGGCCTGACTCGTGCAGTCTCCTCTGAATAGTTGTTGTTGAGATGTGTCTGTTACTTGAACTCTGTGAAGTGTTTATTTGGGCTGCAATTTCTGAGGCTGGTAACACTAATGAACTTATCCTCTACAGGAGAGGTAACTCTGGGTCTTCCTTTCCTGTGGCGGTCCTCATGAGAGCCAGTTACATCATAGCACTTGATGGTTTTTGCGACTGCACTTGAAGAAACTTTCAAATTTCTTGAAATGTTCCGGATTGACTGACCATCATGTCTTAAAGTAATGACTGTAGTTTTCCTTTGCTTATTTGAGCTGTTCTTGCCATAATATAGACTTGGTCTTTTACCAAATAGGGCTATCTTCTGTATACTACCCCTACCTTGTCACAACACAACTGAATGTCTCAAACTCATTAACTAAAGAAGGAAAGAAATTCCACAAATTAACTTTTAACAAGGCACACATGTTAATTGAAATGCATTCCAGGTACCTCATACCTCATGAAGCTGGTTGAGAGAATGCCAAGAGTGTGCAAAGCTGTCATCAAGGCAAAGGGTGTCTACTTTGAAGAATCTCAAATAAAACATATATTTTGATGTATTTTACACTTTTTTGGTTACTACATGATTCCATGTGTGTTATTTCATAGGTTTGATGTCTTCACTATTATTCTACAATGTAGAAAATAGTAAAAATACATAAAACGGTGTGTACAAACTTTTGACTGGTACTGTATATATAATTTTTTTATATTATTTAAAAATAAAAATAGAATGATAAAGCAGTAAAACATTATCCTAATATAAACCATCAATTTAGGAAATATTATTGGTGTTCAATATGAGGGTTTCAGCATGAAATATCTTCTTTTTTTTTACCCTATGTTGGACAAAGATGGATGTGGACTGCAAAGGATTAGCAAAGACTGAAAGGTATTGCTTTTGAGAAGTGAAACACTACTGCTGTTCACATTTCAGATCGAATTAAGATTTCTTGAATGTAGTAATTACAATCAAATGTCTGGTTCATCCCTGACCTTTCAGAGTCTATGATTATGACCATGCCAAGTGGAACAATAGAGTGGCTTCCACTTGCCTTGTGGAAAATATGGATCAGCTCCAGATTAAATAGATGAGTGGCTTAAATCTGGTCTTTCTACTCCACTCTCTTTATGACAGAGACCCCCCCCCCCCCCACCTCTCACACACCTTTGTTTTTATCCTAGGTGTTCATTGTACACAGGCCCCGTCTGGCCCCCACCTGCTTCTCCCTTCTGTTTACCTGGAACAGACCCCCCTCTAAACACACTGTTATTCACCTAGAGGGGTCTTTGTGTGAAATATACCTCTCAGTACCTGGAATAGCATTTTACATTGGTAGTCTATATTGTTTTTCTGTTGTGTTAGTCAGTTTTCCTCAGCCAATGCTGGCTTCCAAACAAAAAAATACATTGGAGTCAAATCCATTGTCTCTGAAGTTGAACCAAAGCTTTTGATGACATCCTGTCTTTTAATCCATGACATGGTTTAAATTTGTCCCATTAGATTTCTTCCCCAGCCTTAAATCGGGTTTTGATTTGACCTTACGTCAGCATTTACGGTGTCACAGTAAAATCCTACGCCAAGCACCTCCGATAGACAGCAGTTTTAGATGAAGAATAGTTTTGTTAGGGTATGTGCTTGGTAAGTTATATTGTATGCTTTAAGAGGATTATATAGACGAAGTGCTCTATCCATCTGCATGGTAAACCCGTTGGTAAACATTAAGGCTACTGTGCTAAATATAGCATTTAAAGACCGCTGGCTTGCTGCTTTGTCCCACTTCTGAATGATGAAATTAAGGATACAATCTGTGAGAAAAACGTTTTTTTTTTTCTTTACTTCCAGTGTGAACAATGGCAGTGAAGATGCAATTTACAGACATGGCTGTCAGATTAGCAGCGGCTCCAGCTGCAGTGGGGGGGACGAGGTGTAAAGAATACACTGTTCCTCACTGCCATTTGTCACGAGTTGCGAGCTGCAGTCTGGAGGCCAAGGCAACGGTTTATCTCTCTCTCTCTCTCTCTCTCTCTCTCTCTCTCTCTCTCTCTCTCTCTATTTGTCTCTCTCTCTAACCCGTTCTCTGTCTCTCTATTTTTCTTTCTCTCTCCGCACTAATAAAGAAGCAGACATCCATCCCTCAGCCCTGGGCCCTTCTCCTCCGACTTCACTCCTCCTCCTCCTCATTCCCCCATCTCTAGCTTTCAGTTCAATTAATCCAGGGTGTTGTCGTAATGACCCTGGGAGAAGTTACTGCAGATGAGTGAAATTACACTTCACACAGCTCTCCCAATTAGAGTAGCTGAGGACCCCCAGACCTCCCTCTTCCTCTCCATCTCTCCCTTTCCCTCTCCCTCTGTCTATCCCTCCCTCCGTCCTCTCAGGCTGGCTGTCACACATCTCTGCAGGTCAGGAGGCATATGATTTAATTAGGTTCCCTGTTGCCATCGTGCTTATTGCTGTTGTCAGGGTCTGTTGTTGTTATTTTAACTGGAGCTGTAAATTAATAGCGGGGTGAACAATTACACACAATCTCACACAGACACATGCCACACACACTCATACAGACACATGCACGCCACACACACACTCACACAGACACACATAAGCCGCTCAAACACAGACACACACACATATTAATCATTGTTGCCTCAACAACAAACAGTAATGGTGTGAGGAATTGCTGAAACATTTGACTCAGATGTTTTTCATTTTCCTGAAATAAAGACCACTCCTACTGATGCACTACATGTTGCTAGGCAAATTAGACTGTGTGAGAGTAACAGCCGTGGACAGAGACATACACAGGCCTCAGCTGTCCGTTCAGTACCACCAGAGGTCTGGACGGGTCAGGACCCTGGACAACGCTGTAGCAGCAGCCAAAGCAATCACAGCTGGATCTAGACTCCTTATACCCACCAGCTGTAGACAGAGACAGAAGACCATGTAAATACCCTGGGGGCAGGAGAAAGTCACATCTCCATAGCAGCAGAGACAAGTTTGGAGAGGCACTGAATATTACTCAAAGGATGGCTGCTACATAAACTAGCTGTTGTGATTCAGACCTTGGGTTGATGGTGATCTTAATGTGTAAACTGTAATGGTATTAAGAGGAGTGAATGCTACTGTAAAGTGTATGTATTTTCAGTGCAAGGACAGGACCTAGGACTGGGGCAGAGGGTGAAGGAGTTGTCTATGTCACACACAGTTAAGCCTCAGCAGACACCTCTTCTCCCAAAAATCATTTGCTGCCAAATTTCAACAGGTGACAAGGAAATGAATTAAGTATTTTATTGTATTTCAGTTTTCTGCTGGACTCCGTTGGAAGTGAATAAAACTGTCAAAATACATTCCAGCCCACAACCAGAATCATTTATTCCCCTTTAAAGTGGCTGGTGATTTTCCATGTGCTCTGTCTGTGTTTTTTATACAGGAATATGGCCTGATACTGGGCCTGATATGGAGACATCTGTGAAGCAGTCATTTGTGTCGATGTAATAACGGAGCAACTGAGTTATGGGTCTCGGTAAAGAAGGATGGCATCTCCCATTACACACGCTCCCAACTATCTAGGCCAAGTCCTACTAGGTAACCCTGAAGGAGTCACTGCGGTCAGTGTATGTGACTTTGCGTGTGTGCATGTGAGCATACATGCATGTTAATATGTTATTTTGATTGATAAAGTTCACACACACACACATGCACGCAGACATGTACAAACGCACACACACACACCATTTTGAGGCATGGATGAGCTTTTAAATAATGGTTTGGAGAGAATGTGATTAAGTTTCATATTGAAGTGCACGTGGCCAAATAAAACATTGTTAGACAGCTTGAATTACTCTCCAATAAGGTGAGAATTGATCCATGCCTCTTATTAACCTCCTGCTCTGAGAGAACGAATCCAGGAGTATTTATACTACAGCTTCATTTATATACTGTATTTATAGACTTTTTTGGTAATCTAATGGAGGCAACCAAGTGGTATGTTTTTCACAGTGCTCTGTCTGTGCTGCTAAAATTACAAGTAGAAAACTTGGTTGCAATGCACTACTTATATTGTGAGTTTTGTTAAATATCTGTTGTCATTCTATAGTTAATTCTTCCCATGTCAACCACCCAGTGGAGTAATTACGAAGCTTGACGTTTCTGGAGTGTTAGCCTATTTATTGTGATAAAGTCAATGCCACTTAATAAGGACATTTAAAGGATTTAGAGACAGACAATCAATATGATACCTGATTCCACTTTTGTTTAGTTTTAATTAAGTACGGGTTGTAATTTGTGTTACGGAAATAATCTAGAACTGTCATGTGTGTTCAGGCTATCAACGGCAAGTGGGAGTAGGTATTCTAGACACAAATTTAATAGCCATGGATGTCACAGAGTATATTTAAGCAAAAAGGCACGAGGGGGTCCCTTATATGGTCAATATCCCACGGCTAAGGGCTGTTCTTATGCACAATGCAACGCGGAGTGCATGGATACAGCCGTTAGCCGTGGTATATTGGCCATATACCACAAATCCCTGAGGTGCCTTATTGCTATAATCTTTTTATTTAACTAGGCAAATCAGTTAAGAACAAATTCTTATGTACAATGACAGCCTACCCTGGCCAAACCCAGACGACGCTGGGACAATTATGCGCCGTCCTATGGGACTCCCAATCACGGCTGGTTGTGATACACCCTGGAATCGAACCAGGGTCTGTAGTTATGCCTCTAGCACTGAGAAGCAGTGCCTTAGACCGTAATTAGAACAGTAAAAATTCATTTTTGGTCATACCCATGATATACCACGGCTTTCAACCAATTAACACTCAGAGCTCGAACCACCCAGTTCATAATTCGAGTTAACCCATTCAAAAGCAGTGGGAAGAAGAAGAAACCCTTTGACAAATGTTCATGTTGATTCAATTTACTAAGATTTTTCTTTTGGCAATAAAAAACAAAACATGTGGCTTGAACAATAAATTAACTATCCTTGTGGGGGCCAAACAATTGATTCCCATTCAAAATCCTATTTTCCCAAAACCTAACCCTAACCCTAACCTTAAGCCCTTACCCTAAACCTAACCCCTAAACCTAAAATAACTGTTTTCCTTGTGGGGATGGGCAAAATGTCCCCACTTGTCCAAATGTTCCTTGTTTTACTATCCCTGTGAGGACTTGCGGTCCCCACAAAGATAGTAAAACCAAACGCACACACCCACACATGAAAGCAGGCACACAGAGTTTGAATTACATATCTGGGTCATGTCATGCCTGAAGCGAAGTAAGAAAGACTCAAGTTTATAATAATTTCTTGTAGCTTTAGAAAAAGAAGTTAAAGATAATGGACCACACATCTTACATAATATACCAATTCTAAATCACAAATATCAAGACAAGAGCATGACCTGATGGAATCTTGTCAATCTCAGGGGATCTCAGAAGGATATCCTTCTTTTTTTCTTCATTAGTATTTTGTTATTTTAGCATATGGCTGTTAGGTGACTGAAGTATTTTTTAGATACAGTACCAGTCAAAATTTTAGACACAGGGTTCATTATTCTTTGTTTTCTTCTACATTGTAGAATAATAGTGAAGACATCAAAGCTATGAAATAACACACATGCAATCATGTAGTAAACAAGAAAGTGTTAAAAAAATCTATATATATATTATATTTTTGATTATTCAAAGTAGCCAACCTTTGCCTTCACAACAGCTTTGCACACTCATTCTTTCAACCAGCTTCACCTGGAATGCTTTTCAAACAGTCTTGAAGGAGTTCCCACATATGCTGAGAAAACTACAAAGGGAAGCACATTCGAGAGCTGCCCAGTGACACGAACCTACCAGATGAGCAACTTTACTTCTATGCTCGCTTCGAGGCAAGTAGCACTGAAACATGCATGAGAGCATTAGCTGTTCCGAACGTGTGATCATGCTCTCCAGAGCCGATGTGAACACCATAGTCCCTGTGCCCAAGAACACTAAGGTAACCTGCTTCAATGACTACCGACCCGTAGCACTGAAGGGAAGTGCTTTGAAATGCTGGTCATGGCTCACATCAACACCATTATCCCAGAAACACTAGACCCACTCCAATTTGCATACCGCCCCAACAGATCCACAGATGATGCCATTTCTATTGCACTCCACACTGCCCTTTTACACCTGGAAATAAGGAACACCTATGTGAGAATGCTATTAATTGACTACAGCTCAGAGTTCAACACCATAGTGCCCTCAAAGCTCATCCCCAAGCTGATGACCCTGGGACTAAACACCTCCCTCTGCAACTGGATCCTGCGACCGCAAGGCACTACAGAGGGTAGTGTGTACGGCCCAGTACATCACCGGGGCCAAGCTTCCTGCCATCCAGGACCTCTATACCAGGAGTCAGAGGAAGGCCCTAAAAATTGTCAAAGAATCCAGCCACCCTAGTCAATGACTGTTCTCTCTGCTACAGCACAGCAAGCGATACCGGAGCCCATGTCTAGGTCCAAGAGGCTTCTAAACATCTTCTACCCCCAAGCCATAAGACTCCTGAACATCTAACCAAATGTCTACCCAGACTATATGCATAGTCACTTTAATAACTCTACCTACAGTGCCTTGCGAAAGTATTCGGCCCCCTTGAACTTTGCGACCTTTTGCCACATTTCAGGCTTCAAACATAAAGATATAAAACTGTATTTTTTTGTGAAGAATCAACAACAAGTGGGACACAATCAAGACGTGGAACGACATTTATTGGATATTTCAAACTTTTTTAACAAATCAAAAACTGAAAAATTGGGCGTGCAAAATTATTCAGCCCCTTTACTTTCAGTGCAGCAAACTCTCTCCAGAAGTTCAGTGAGGATCTCTGAATGATCCAATGTTGACCTAAATGACTAATGATGATAAATACAATCCACCTGTGTGTAATCAAGTCTCCGTATAAATGCACCTGCACTGTGATAGTCTCAGAGGTCCGTTAAAAGCGCAGAGAGCATCATGAAGAACAAGGAACACACCAGGCAGGTCCGAGATACTGTTGTGAAGAAGTTTAAAGCCGGATTTGGATACAAAAAGATTTCCCAAGCTTTAAACATCCCAAGGAGCACTGTGCAAGCGATAATATTGAAATGGAAGGAGTATCAGACGACTGCAAATCTACCAAGACCTGGCCGTCCCTCTAAACTTTCAGCTCATACAAGGAGAAGACTGATCAGAGATGCAGCCAAGAGGCCCATGATCACTCTGGATGAACTGCAGAGATCTACAGCTGAGGTGGAAGACTCTGTCCATAGGACAACAATCAGTCGTATATTGCACAAATCTGGCCTTTATGGAAGAGTGGCAAGAAGAAAGCCATTTCTTAAAGATATCCATAAAAAGTGTTGTTTAAAGTTTGCCACAAGCCACCTGGGAGACACACCAAACATGTGTAAGAAGGTGCTCTGGTCAGATGAAACCAAAATTGAACTTTTTGGCAACAATGCAAAACGTTATGTTTGGCGTAAAAGCAACACAGCTGAACACACCATCCCCACTGTCAAACATGGTGGTGGCAGCATCATGGTTTGGGCCTGCTTTTCTTCAGCAGGGACAGGGAAGATGGTTAAAATTGATGGGAAGATGGATGGAGCCAAATACAGGACCAGTCTGGAAGAAAACCTGATGGAGTCTGCAAAAAACCTGAGACTGGGACGGAGATTTGTCTTCCAACAAGACAATGATCCAAAACATAAAGCAAAATCTACAATGGAATGGTTCAAAAATAAACATATCCAGGTGTTAGAATGGCCAAGTCAAAGTCCAGACCTGAATCCAATCGAGAATCTGTGGAAAGAACTGAAAACTGCTGTTCACAAATGCTCTCCATCCAACCTCACTGAGCTCGAGCTGTTTTGCAAGGAGGAATGGGAAAAAAATGTCAGTCTCTCAATGTGCAAAACTGATAGAGACATACCCCAAGCGACTTACAGCTGTAATCGCAGCAAAAGGTGGCGCTACAAAGTATTAACTTAAGGGGGCTGAATAATTTTGCACGCCCAATTTTTCAGTTTTTGATTTGTTAAAAAAGTTTGAAATATCCAATAAATGTCGTTCCACTTCATGATTGTGTCCCACTTGTTGTTGATTCTTCACCAAAAAATACAGTTTTATATCTTTATGTTTGAAGCCTGAAATGTGGCAAAAGGTCGCAAAGTTCAAGGGGGCCGAATACTTTCGCAAGGCACTGTATTACCTCAATTACCTCAACTAACCGGTGCCCCTGCAAACTGACTCTGTACCTGTTGCTCATTAATTATTTGTTACTTTTATTTCATATTTCATTTATTTAAAAAATAAATCATCTTAAAATGACGTTGTTGCTTCAGGGCTTGTAAGTAAGCATTTCACTGTTGTATTTGGTGCATGTGAATTTTTGGGGGGGATTTTATTTTATTTGTTGGCTGCTTTTCCTTCACTCTGTGGTCCAACTCATCCCAAACCATCTCAATTGGGTTGAGGTCGGATGATTGTGGAGGCCAGGTCATCTGATGCAACACTCCATCACTCTCCTTCTTGGTCAAATAGCCCTTACACAGCCTGGAGGTGTGTTTGGTCATTGCCCTGTTGAAAAACAGATGATAGTCACACTAAACGCAAACCAGATGGGATGGCATATTGCCGCAGAATGCTGTGGTAGCCATGCTGGTTAAGTGTGCCCTGAATTCTAAATTAATCACAGACAGTGACACCAGCAAAGCACCCCCACAGTATCACACCTTCTCCTCCATGCTTCATGGTGGGAACTACACATGCGGCGATCATCCGTTCACCTACTCTGCGTCTCACAAAGACACAGAGGTTGGAACCAAAAATCTCAAATTTGGACTCATCAGACCAAAGGACAGATTTCCACCGGTTGAATGTCCACTGCTCATATTTCTTGGCCCAAGCAAGTCTCTCTTATAATTATTGGTGTCCTTTAGTAGTGGTTTCTTTGCGGCAATTCGACCATGAAGATCTAATTCACGCAGTCTCCTCTGCACAGTTGATGTTGAGATGTGTCTGTTACTTGAACTCTGTGAAGCATTTATTTGGGCTGTAATTTCTGAGGCTGGTAACACTAATGAACTCATCCTCTGCAATAGAGGCAACTCTGGGTCTTCCTTTCCTATGGCGGTCCTCAAAGCCGGTTTCATCATAACGCTTGATGCTTTTTGCGACTACAGATGAAGAAACTTTCAAAGTTCTTGACATTTTTCGGGTTGATTGACCTTCATGTCTTAAATTAATGATGGACTGTAGTTTTCATTTGCTTATTTGAGCTGTTCTTGCCAAAATAAGGACTTGATCTTTTACCAAATAGGGCTATCTTCTGTATGCCACGCTACCTTGTCACAACACAACTGATTGGCTGAATATCATTAAGAAGGAAAGAAATTCCACAAATTAACTTAAATTAACAAGGCACACATGTTAATTGAAATGCATTCCAGGTGAATACCTCATGAAGCTGGTTGAGAGAATGCCAAGAGTGTGCAAAGCTGTCATCAAGACAAAGGGTGGCTACTTTGAAGGATCTCAACTATAACACATATTTTTTAACACTTTTTAGGTTACTATGTGATTCCATATGTGTTATTTCATAGTTTTGATGTCTTCACTATTATTCTACTATGTAGAAAATAGTAAAAATAAAGAAAAAGCCTTGAATCAGTAGGTGTGTCCAAGCTTTTTACCGGTACTGTATATCAGTGGAGGCTCCTCAGAGGAGGAAGGGGAGTACCATTCTCCTTAGTGAAATGTAATACAATTGAAAATAGTGAAACATTAAAAAAGTTATCCTTTTTAGATAAAACTGTATTAAATATATTCATATGTCACCAAATAATTTATTAAAATACACTGGTTTGCAATGAAGGTCTACAGTAACTTCAAAATCACTGTCTAGGGTAGCACCACGGTGTAGCTGGAGGACAGCTAGCTTCCGTCCTCCTCTGGCTACACTGACTTCAATACAAAACCTAGGAGGCCCGTAGGTCCCACCCCTTTCCATAGACATTCATGGTAATTATGACCACTTCCGGAGGACGTCCTCCAACCAATCAAAACTTTTGTACAAACCTTTTTGTCCATTCAATCATATAATTAGGATCAGAGAATGAACCTAGTGAGTTGTATTGGGATTGGGCCACAGAGCATTATGGTGGTTCTATGCGTTGAGAAGCTTGGTGACATTGTTGGATAGAGATGAAGACTGATAGTCGAGCATTGTTTTTATATTATTCCATTTCAATTATTTTTTTCAATTTACAGGAGACAGAGGAATTATATTATAAATAGTTTTTTTGGTTTAAGAACTTCATTTTTGAGTCCAGTTAGTGCAATTTATTTAAATTTGCCTTGCTAACTTCAGTAGCTAAATTAGCTAGCTACCAGCGTGAGTGCGCAGTTTTCTCTACCAGAATGGTAGAATGGCTGCCGAAAATGTTGTGGACGTTTTGTTGAAGAACGCTTTCATTCTCTGTGGTACACAGTGTGAATTAAAAGTGAGGGTTGGCCTCTGCCTGAGATCAGTTTCATGAAGATGGATGAAAAGGTAAGTGTTATGTATGGTACGACGTGCTGTTCGTCATACTGTAGGTTGTTATGGTTTACGAAACTGTGTGCTGCTTGTCGGACGAATGGGTTGTCAGGATGAGTGATGACATCACAAAAGATCTCCAGTCACATCAAGCATCATTGTTACAGTCATGGATTCCAAACTTAGTCGTCGCAACCAAAAAGTCAGGTGGAATCCGGACCTGTGTGGATAGTCGGGCTGTGAACAAGGCTGTTGTCCTGGATAAGTACCCCTTGCCTACAGCTGAGGAGCTGACCGCACAATTCCATGTCTCCACAGCTGCAGAATGGCATTGAGAGGCCCGTTGCCTTCGCCTCAAGGGCCCTGAGCCCCACTGAACAACAATACTCTGTGGGTGAACGAGAAGCACTGGCCTGTGTCTGGGCTTGCGAAATGGGGCACCTCTACCTATACGTCCGGCTGTTCCCTCACAACGCTACTGTCAGCATCAGGAACTGGCCACAAGCCATTTCAGCTGCACAGATGGGCCGACCGCCTCAGACAGTATGACTACCAGCTGAAGTTCACTCAGCTGAAGTTCAGCTCACTTGATGCTCCTACTACGTCTTGCCAGACGACAGCGAAACAGAGCTCGTACAAATGCTCTACGCTCCCCTTCAGTCAGCTGTCTCGCTGGAGGAGCTGAAGCAAGCATCGGAACAAGATCCCACACTGCCTTTTTAATATATGGTACCAGTCCCTGGTAAAGGTGGGGGGCATGTTATGTATGGTAAGACGCGCTGTTCGTGCTGTTCGTCGTACTGTACGTTGTTATGGTTCACGACAGTGTGCTGCTTGACAGATGAATGGGTTGTCAGGCTGAGTGGCACATGTCCTTAAATGAGAGAGTGATGTGCAATGTGAAACTGTGCGGATGTGCGAATCTTTGACAGCTAAGCTAGATATAACAGTGAGGGCATTCAATACCAACTGGTACCAAAGTATAGCTGGTTAACAAGGAGCCTTTCATCAAGCCGCCTGTATTGCTGGACTTGCCTGCTTTTTGGAAAGTCTGAGCCTTGGTCGAAAGGTAGGTACAGTGACCGGAAGAAGATCGATCATTCAGCAGGCGGCATATAAATGCCTACTTCAGATTCAATTTTCTGGGAAAAAGCTGCATCAATCATGATGAAGGTCTGCGTTTTCAAACTGTGCGACACAGCGAGAAAATTAGAAGAAACTTGAATGTTCTCAAGCGGCTTATCAACAGTGGGCTTTCCACTTTCCTCCCGTATTCATTTAGCAAATATGAAAACACATTATCACTCTGGACAGACACAAGCAAAAACTCATGATATAATTGTTGCAGCAGCCTAGGCTACACCTAAACATTAGAGATCTGACATGCTGTATGGGATGAAAACTAGACACTTTTTCAGTCTGAATAACTGTAGGCTACTAATAAGAGCAGCTGCATACAGCCTATGTGCGCTGTCCATTTGTTCAGGGTAAACTAATTGTTAAAGTTATGTATTTATAGTACATTTGTGTGTCAGGAGAAAATTTGAACGTGATCAAATTTGGTTTATATTCATAAATTGGGCTGTCTAGGCTGCCAATACGTTTTCAATACAAAATGATTAACTAGAATTAATCAATCAACATAATAGTGATGACAGATAAGGCCTACAGTTGCATAGAACTGCATGATGCAAACATTGATAAAGGAAGCTCAGCCCTCCAAGTTCTATTGTCTATCTGTGGTTGTGTCTATGTCTGTGTAGAGGAAATCCCCTTCATAAAATAGTCTAAATATAATTCATTTGAACAAGTAGAAGGTTGCTGCAGTTTGACAGGGTTTTCATACCCCCCAGGGCCAGGAGTTTTTTAAATGTATTTAAAAACCATGTGACCTGATTTAGGAAAAACTGGTCCCATCATAGCCCTTATAAAACCTTTTTACAACTTTTTTTTTTTACCCTTTTTTCTCCCCAATTTCATGGTGTCCAATTGTTGTAGTAGCTACTATCTTGTCTCATCGCTACAACTCCCGTACGGGCTCAGGAGAGACGTAGGTTGAAAGTCATGCGTCCTCCAATACACAACCTAACCTAGGCACACTGCTTCTTAACCCAGAAGCCAGTCGCACCAATGTGTCAGAGGAAACACCGTACTCCTGGCAACCTTGGTTAGCGCACACTGCGCCCTGCCCGCCACAGTTGTCGCTGGTGCACAATTGTGCGTCGCCCCATGGACCTCCCGGCCAAGTCTGGTTACGACAGAGCCTGGGCACAAACCCAGAGTCTCTGATGGCACAGCTGGCACTGCAGTAACCACTGCGCCACCCAGGAGGTGCCTTTTTACAAATGATTAATCACGGTCATACCTTACAGGGTCCAGCATTTTCCTGGTTAGGTTAACAGATAAGGAAAAACTCTGGGCCCCAGGGGGTAAAAATTTCCCCCCGCTCTGGGACCTATGTTGCCACCAGTCTGCTTGCAGTTGTCAGTAATCGTCTGGTATGTGGATGACCTAGGCGTTATTCAGGAATGTTTCTTGGGCTACTTTAATGTGTCAAGTGGGTGAGATGTGAACTCTGTGTTTAACTTCACAGAGAAACTTGTTCAAACCTACGATGGCGCAGCCTTAATGGAATGTATCTGTTATTTATATTTCCAGCTAAGTTCCCTCCTGTTCCCTGATTAAGAGGTGTAGACCAGTCCACTCTACCACCATTGTCAACTCTGTCCTGACATGAACTGAAGCCACGTCTCATGTGCCCGCTCCTCCATTGGCACATTGAATGTTTCCTCTCCATTCACTGCGAGTACCCCTATCAATTTGCTCTCATTACTCTATGTTGAGTCAGTCACATACACAAACACAATTACATTATTACACATCAATGACTTTACTCCTTGCTTGGACTAACTCATTCTTAGCTCTTTTGTCTTACTGTGTAGTGTGTTGTGTTATTGTTTTTTGTCTTCCCAGACAAATCCTGTCCTGCACTGAAGTCAAGCCTCTGAACACCTCAACTCATGCGTCATACCCTCATTCAATCACTGCTGTGATCCTTTCCAAACACTGTGTAAGTAACCCTCTCATTCCCATTCCCCATAATATTGTACTATAAATGTCTTTATTAAATGCTTTAGGTTAAAATAATTACGCTTTTGACAATTTTTGAAACACACTGAAAATCCTCATTTTTAAAAAACTCTTAATTTTTTAAACACACTCTTCCTATTCTCCTCATTTTTTCAAGTCACTAGAATCCTCTGCTGTGTATATATATTTACATTACAAAATGTACTTTACACACAATCTGTGTAGTGCATCTGAATCACTTCTTATGTATATTCACCATTTCCTTCCACAACTCTACCTCCTTCACTAGTAGTGGCTGCTCGCTCTTTGCAGTTTTTTGATCTGGACACGCTCTGCATTTATGATTGTGTTTCAAAGGTGGCGATTGAAGCGCTGATTCTCATGCATCCAAACTTGACTGATGCTGTATAATTGAACTGAGGATCTGTCGTTAGTGACTGATGAAAGACAACACAATCATCCACAGCTGGCCCTGCGTCTTTGATATCACTTGTTTAATCTTTGTGTTGTCTCTCCAAAAACTAATTTAAAGCTAGAAATGCGGCACTGATGAGGCAATACATAGATGTGTTATTAAACAACAACTAAGACCTGTAAAACGTGTTTTTAAGTAGCGTGCTGTTGTTAAGTACCATGTTGTTGTTAAGTACCATCAGAGGACAAGGTAAAACAAGTCTATGAAGAACCACTACAATGCTTTTCAAGTTCTAATGAATGAATGGTTGGGGAAACTGATCACATAAGCTTTGAATTGCTGTTAAGATAAAATCGTACGACACCGGCTCTGACGCTTGTCGGATGTGGCAGGGCTTGCAAACCATTACAGGCTACAAAGGGAAGCACAGACGAGAGCTGCCCAGTGACACTAGCCTACCAGACGAGCTAAACTACTTCTATGCTCGCTTCGAGGCAAATAACACTGAAACATGCATGAGAGCACCAGCTGTTCCAGAAGAATGTGAGAATGCGCTCTCCGGAGCTGATTTGATTAAGAACTTTAAACAGGTCAACATTTAAAAGTCCGCAAGGCCAGACGGATTACCTAGATGTGTACTGAGAGCATGTGCTGACATACTGGCAAGTCCCTTCACTGACATTTTTAACCTCTTCCTGTCCGAGTCTGAAATACCAACATGTTTCAAGCAAACCACCATAGTCCCTGTGCCCAAGAACACTAAGGTAACCTGCCTAAAAGACTACCGACCCATAGCATTCATGTCTGTAGCAATGAAGTGCTTTGAAAGGCTGGTCATGGCTCACATCAACACCATTATCTCAGAAACCATAAAACCACTCCAATATGCATACCCCACCAACAGATCCACAGATGATGCAATCTCTATTGCACTCCACACTGCCCTTTTACACCTGGACAAAAGGAACACCTATGTGAGAATTATATTAATTGACTACAGCTCAGCATTCAACACCATAGTGCCCTCAAAGCTCATCACTAAGCTAAGGACCCTGGGATTAAACACCTCTCTCTGCAACTGGATCCTGGACTGCCTGGTGGTAAGGGTAGGTAACAACACATCCACCAAGCTGATCCTCAACACAGGGGCCCCTCAGGGGTGCGTGCTCAGCCCCCTCCTGTACTCTCTGTTCACTCATGACTGCATGGCCAGGCATGACTCCAACACCATCATTAAGTTTGCTGATGACACAACAGTGGTAGGCCTGATCACCGACAACGACGAGACAGCCTATAGGGAGGAGCTCAGAGACCTGGCCATGTGGTGCCAGGACAACAACCTCTCCCTCAACGTGATCAAGACAAAGGGGATGATTGTGGACTACAGGAAAAAGAGGACTGAGCACGCCCCCATTAACATCGATAGGGCTGTAGTGGAGCAGGTTGAGAGATTCAAGTTCCTAGGTGTCCACATAACCAACAAACTAACATGGTCCAAGCACACAAAGACAGTCGTGAAGAGGGCACGAAAAAAAATATTCCCCCTCAGGAAAAGATTTGGCATGGGTTCTCAGATCCTCAAAAGGTTCTACAGCTACACCACCGAGAGCACAACTGCCTGGTATGGCAACTGCTTGGCCTCTGACCGCAAGGCACTACAGAGGGTAGTGCGTACAGCCCAGTACATCACTCAGGCAAAGCTTCCTGCCATCCAGGACCTCTATACCAGGCGGTGTCAGAGGAAGGCCCTAAAAAATTTCAAAGACTCCAGCCACCCTAGTCCTAGACTGTTCTCTCTGCTACCGCACGGCAAGCGGTAGCTTGTAAGCTTCTACCCCCAAGCCATTAAAGAGCAGCAGTAAAATAACAATAGCGAGACTATATCCAGGGGGGTACCGGTAAAGAGTCAATGTGCGGGGGCACCGGTGTAGCGGTATTTGAGGTAATATGTACATGTAGTTAGAGGTATTAAAGTGACTATGCATAGATGATAACAACAGAGAGCAGCAGCGGTGTAAAAGGTTGTGGGGGGGGCAATGCAAATAGTCTGGGTAGCAAGACTATTTGCATTGACCCCCCCCCCTTTTACCTCGACACCGGTGCCCCGCACATTGACCCTTTACCGCTACCCTCCTGTATATAGTCTCGCTATTGTTATTTTACAGCTGCTCTTTAATTAATTTTGGTTGGTTAGGGTCTCGTAAGTAAGCATTTCACTGTAGGCTAGACCTGTGGTATCCTGTGCACGTGACTAATACAATTTGATTTAAGGTTTGGCTTCGTGAGCTGATAACTTTGGAAAAATAAATCTCATTGGAGAATATGAGAGCTCTCGTTAAGACATTGTTTAAGGGTTATCTAAAGAGATAATAAGAAAGAGTGAAGGCCACAGAGATAAAGAAGAGAATGAAAGGTAGTGAATCCAGGATCATTGATGGCAGTACTATAAACACATTTCTATGGACAGAGCTTAAGTGACCTGATATGTATTTAATAAGAGATACATAGAGACATCAGTTTTAACAAGAGTAGCTCCATTGTGGAATCCTCCCCCAATCTGTAATAATAGAGATGCTAGAGAGGGAAGCCATGGCCGAGGCCTGCGATTAAACTGTCATTTGCTGGGCGGTTAACCAAGGAGAGGTCGAGTGGAGAAGGAGTCTAATGTCCTCTGACAGCTGGAGATGCACTGAAGTTTCTTCATGATCTGTATTTAGATGGCTAATTCCACTGCTGTTCTGTATATGTGACTGGGGTTGATGGTTGTTGGTTGATGCTAAAACTCCCATACAAAGGAGGTGGCCCATAGGGGAAACAGAGAGCAGATACAGGTGACTCTGTCAGATGACCATTCATTTTGCGTATTCAGATACTGAATACTGCTTTATTAATGGCCAAGGTGCATAAAGAGGGAGGAATTCAGCTATGACGTCATTGTTTTTAGCACTACCCACAGAGTTCTTAAACTACAGCACACCAAATGGTCCAACGTGCCAGTAAATCAGCACCCTCTACTTTTTCGTTGTTGTTTTTTTCAAATTGCTGCCGTCTTCAAATCAAATTAAACTTTATTTGTCACATGCGCCGAATACAACCAGTGTAGACCTTACCGTGAAATGCTTACTTTCAAGCCCTTAACCAACAATGCAGTTCATGAAAGAGTTAAGAAAATATTCACCAAATAAACTAATGTAAAAAATTACAAAAACTAACACAATAAAATAACAGTAACGAGGCTATATACAGGGGGTACTGGTACCGAGTCAATGTGTGGAGTTACAGGTTAGTCGAGCTAGTTCATGCTCATGTAGGGGTAAAGTGACTGCATAGATAATAAACAGCAAGTAGCAGCAGTGTAAAAACAAACCATGTAAATAGTCCAGGTGACCTTTTGATTAATTGTTCAGCAGTCTTATGGCTTGGGGGTGGAAGCTTAAGGAGCCTTTTGGTCCTAGACATTGCGCTCCGGTACCGCTTGCCATGCGGTAGCAGAGAGAACAGTCTATGACTTGGGTGACCATTTTTTTTCCCTCTGACACCGCCTAGTATATACCGTAGGTCCTTGATGGCAAGAAGCTTGACTACAGTGATGTACTGGGCTGTATGCAATGCCCTCTGTAGCACCTTATGGTCATATGCCGAGCAGTTGCTATACCAGGAGGTGATGCAACCGGTCAGGATCATCTCGATGGTGCAGCTGTAAAGCTTTTTGAGGATCTGGGGACCCATGCCAAATCTTCTCAGTCTCTTGAGGGAGAAAAATATGTTGTCGTGCCCTCATCACGACTGTCTTGGTGTGTTTGGACCGTGATAGTTTGTTGGGGATGTGGACACCAAGGAACTTGAAACTCTCGACTTGCTCCACTACAGTCCAGTCGATGTCAATGGGGGCCTGTTTGGTCCACATTTTCCTGTAGTTCACGATCAGCTCCTTTGTCTTGCTCACATTGAGGGAGAGGTTGTTGTCCTGGCACCACACTGCCAGGTCTCTGACCTCCTCATTACAGACTGTTTCATCGTTGTCGGTAATCAGGCCTAGCTATCATGGCTCAGGATAAAACCCAGATTCAGACAGTTCGAGTAACAGACATTTATTCATAAAACAGGGGTCAGGCAAACGCCAGGTCAAAGGCAGTCAGAGGTTGGTAGTCCAGGGCAGAGTCCGTAAGGTACAGAGCGGCAGGCAGGCTCAGGGTCAGGGCAGGCAGAGGTCAGTAATCCAGGGCATTTTAGAAAGAGAGGGTCCAGATTGTCTATCCCAGCTGATTTGTAGGGGTCCAGGTTTTGCAGTTCTTTCAGAACATTTGCAATCTGGATTTGGGTGAAGGAGAAGCTGGAGAGGCTCGGGCAAGTAGTTGCGGGGGGTGCGGAGCTGTTGGCCGGGGTTGGGGAAGCCAGGAGGAAAGCATGGCCAGCCGAAGAGAAATGCTTATAGACATTTTTGATTATCATGGATTTATGGGTGATGACCGTGTTGCCTAGCCTCAGTGCAGTGGGCAGCTGGGAGGAGGTGCTCTTGATCTCCATTGACTTTACAGTGTCCCAAAACTTTTTTGAGTTTTTTGAGTTTTTGTGCTGGTCAGGGGCAGTCAAGTTTTGAACCAAGTGCTATATCTGTTCTTAGTTCTAAATTATTTGAAAGGGGCATGCTTATTTAAGCATCCGGATTAGTGTCCCGCTCCTTGAAAGCGGCAGTTCTAGCCTTTAGCTTGATGAGGATGCTGCCTGTAATCCATGGCTTCTGGTTGGGTATGTACGTACGGTCACTGTAGGGACGACGTCGTCGATGAACTTATTGATGAAGCCGATGACTGAGGTGGTATACTTCTCACTGCCATTGGATGAATCCCAGAACATATTCCAGTCTGTGCTAGCAAAACAGTCCTGTAGCATCATCTGACCACTTCTGTAAAAAGTGAGTCACTGGTACTTCCTGCTTTAGTTTTTGCTTGTAAGTAGGAATCAGGAGGATATAATTACGGTCAGATTTGCCAAATAGAGGGCGCTTGGAGCTAGAATTGGGATAATGTACACTGAGCCAATACAAAAAATTAGTAACGAAGAGCAATGTACAATACGACAAATAAGGCATTTGTGGTAAATACATGGGGCCTCCACCTTTATGCACCTTCGCCATTGTACAATGGTGAAAATAAACCGTACAGTAGTTAATGCTCTATTCTCTGTGTGTGTGTGTGTGTGTGTGTGCGTGCGTGTGCGTGTGCGCATGCGTGTACGTGCGCGTGCGTGTGTGTGTGTGTGTGTGTGTGTGTGTGTGTGTGTGTGTGTGACCAGCTCTAGAGGCAGATGAGGCGTCAACACCACAGCCATACTTCTTTATCATGTTTTCTGTCCTAACACTCATCTGAAGCATACAGTGTTAAAATGACTGTCCACTGTTCCCCAGCTCTCTGCTGACAAAAATCTGACCACACAGTAGATGAGACATTCATTTGGATGAGGGAGGAAAAGACGAGAGGGGAGAATGAGAGGTACCTAGCATATGGAAGCAGTTTGTCAAGCAGGAGGGATAGGTGGGAGAGAGGCACAAGTAGACAGAAGTGAGGAGCAGGCAGGAGGGATTGGTTGATGAAGAATAGAGTAGAAAGGGGAAATGGAGAAAACAGGATATCAGTTCTCCATGATGAAACAATCCTCCTTCCATCCTTTCTTTAGTTAAGAGTTCGGTTCAGAGGCTTTGCTGGGGGGGGGGTGTATGAGTGCCTTCTCTGGCACCCTCCTCAGGTCAAAGCCTATACTGGTGATCTTCACTGCACTGTTTACTGTAACTGTTCGAGTAATGGCAGTTGGTCTGGGTTGGTGTTGGTTTATTTTAATATGGGTAGTTTACTTAAGTTTATGTATGCAGTAGGAGAGAAACATTTGTTTTCAGATGGAAATGTAATTTTTTAAACACGAAACAGTTTGCCCTGAAAATAGGTTGTGGTAGACAGCGAGAGGAGACTAACACATTCAAATGCACAGCATGACATCACTCAGAGTGAAACACTCTCCATCCAGATTCAGTTGATTAGTTAAATAATAACAAGGCTGTTCTAGGCCTTTCAGCTAAATTGAAACTGTCTGACTCTAGAGAAAAAACAAGGGGAGAGTTATAAAATAAAGATAGCAACAGGGAGGAGGAGAAAGTCAAAAAGACTGATAGAGAGCAAGATATGGCACGGAAGATTGAGAAATGGAAGACGTGTACAACTGAGAGACAACATGGCATGGCATTATTTCAATGCATAATAAATTATTTTCCGTTTATGAAAAAAACTCTCTCATTTCACATGGCAATGCCACACACAGATATAGACTGATAAGGCGAATCCAGGTGAAAGCTATGATCCCTTATTGATATAACTTGTTAAACCACTTCAATTAGTGTAGATGAAGGGAGGAGACAGGTTAGAGAAGGATGTTTAAGTCTTGAGACAATTGAGACACGAATTGTGCATGTGTGCCATTCAGAATGCAAGACAACAGATTTAAGTGACTTGGAACAAGGTATGGTAGTAGGTGTCAGGCGCACCGGTTTGATTGTGTCAAGAACTTCAACGCTGCTGGGTTTTTATGCTCAACAGTTTCCCGTGTGTATGAAGAATGGTCCACCACCCAAAGCACATCCAGCCAATTTGACACAACTGTGGAATGCTTTCGGCACCTTGTAGAGTCCATGCCCCAAGGCTGCTCTGAGGGCAAATGGGGGTGCCAATCAATATTAGAAAGGTGTTCTTAATGTTTTGTGCACCCAGTGTAGATAGACTAAGTTCATACACATTTTTAACAGATTTTTAACTGAGGTGAACGAGGGAACAAAAATAAATTCAAAAAAGTAGACCCTTTGTTAAAATACTATAAAAACCTCAACACCTAAAGACCTAATCAAGACATTTGAGCATCTTGGGTAGGCAAAAAGAGGCATAGTCCGGCCATAATCTGAGAAGTTCTCTCATTACTGGAAGCTTGCAATTTGGAAAATTTTAAGCACAACTTTTCAATGTTTCAGATTTAGATTTCCATGTTATTTTGAGAAGTGAAGAGGGGGGTCCGTTAAACATTTGTGTGTGTTTATCCATGTCTGTGTCTGTGCGTGTGTGCGTGTGTGTCCGTGCTTTTGTTATATAAAGTCTCTCTGTTGACACACAGAATGAGGTTAATTACTTTCTTGACCTTTTCTGAAAGCTTAAAGAAGTATTGTTATCAGAACGGATAATACAAACAGGGATGTTGAGTCAATGGCCAAAATGAAAATCACAGAATCTTTTAAAGTATAACCTTATTGACCTGGACCATTATTTATCAAACATTTTAATGTTCTAGCCTCTGACTTTGATTTAGGCTAGGCCACCGATTCAGTGGCGACCTGTTATTCAGGGCAGTTTTGAGACCCACATTTTTAGCAAAAAATAAAGATAACAAATATTTTGGTATTAATATGTTTCACATATCAGTTTGCAAATTATGTAAAAAAAATATATATATATATCATTGAGTTAATAAAATGGCCACAGATAAAATGATGTCAAATCAGGTTATATCTACAGTATCTTTGATTGGAATTAATATGTCAACACCATACTTTCAAAGTATTAGCTAGCAATCCTTATCATGAATCAAGTCAACAATCTACTGGCAAATCCTTTTTAATCCTTACCAGGACATGTACTCAAAGCATGCGTCGACCAACTGTCAGTTGTCTTCACTGACATTTTCAACCTCTCCCTGACCAAGTCTGTAACACTTACATGTTTCAACCAGACCACCATAGTCCCTGTGCCCAAGGAAGCGACGGTAACCTGCCTAAATGATTACCACCCCGTGGCACTCACGTCTGTAGCCATGAAGTGCTTTGAAAGGCTGGTCATGGCTCACATCAACAGTATCCTCCTGGATACCCTTGACCCACTCCAATTCTCATACCTCCCCAACAGATCCACAGATGATGCAATCTCAATCGCACTCCACACCACCCTTTCCCACCTGGACAAAAGGAACACCTATGTGAGAATGCTGTTCATCGACTACAGCTCAGCGTTCAACACCATAGCTCATCAAAGCTCATCACTAAGCTAAGAACTCTGGGACTAAACACCTCCGACGGGCCGCCCCCAGGTGGTAAGAGTAGGCAACAATACATCTGCCAAGCTGATCCTTAACACTGGGTCCCCTCAGGGGTGTGTACTTAGTCCCCTTCTGTATTCCTTTATTCACCCACGACTGCGTGGCCAAACACAACTCCAACACCATCATTAAGTTTGCAGATGACACAACTGATCACCGACAACGATGAGACGGCCTATAGGGAGAAGGTCAGAGAGCTGGCAGTGTGGTGCATGAACAAAAACGTTCCCCTCAATGTGAGCAAGACAAAGGAGCTGATCATGGACTACAAGAAAAGGCGGGCCGAACAGGCCCCCATTAACATTGACGGGTCGAGAGTTTCAAGTTCCTTGGTGTCCACATCACCAACGAACTATCATGGTCCAAACATACCAAGACAGTCATGAAGAGGGCACGACAAAACCTTTTCCCCCTCAGGTGACTGAAAAGATTTGACATGGGCCCCCAAATCCTCAAATGTTCTACAGCTGCACCATCCAGAGCATCCTGACCGGTTGCATCAACGCCTGGTATATCAACTGCTCGGCATCTGACCAAGGGGGTAGAGCGAACGGCTCAGTACATCACTGGGGTCAAGCTTCCTGCCATCCAAGACCTATATAATAGGCGATTTCAGAGGAAAGCCCATGAATTTGTCAGAGACTCCAGTCACCCAAGTTATAGACTGTTTTCTCTGCTACCGCACGGCAAGCGGTACCGGAGCGCCAAGTCTAGAACCAAAAGGCTCCTCAACAGCTTCTACCCCCAAGCTATTCGACTGCTGAACAATTCATAAAAATTGCCACTGGACAATTTACATTGACCCCCCCCCCCCCCCCCAAAAATTGTTATATTGACTACATCCGTCCTAGCTCGCTCCTTAATGTCTTAATCGAAATTACGGATTGCCTCTTATCCGCTTGTCGTCCCCTTTTATCATAGTTTGTACATCTCAATTGTCATTAGAAACCATACTTGTTTAAGCAAGTCAGCCATATCAGCTATGTTTTTTTAAAGGTAGTAAATGAAGCTGAATGAACTGTTTCGCTGCCAGACAAGGCTCCGCTGATAAACCAGGTGTAGCAGTAGTAAGATGTTGGGACTGCTGTTGGGACAGCTTTTTGTAGGTCCTAACAGTTTCTGGGCACCATTTGTGCCATGACAATATTACCCAGTTAATTCTGCTGCAGCGCCAGAGACACTACTCAAATAAATGCACTTAAGTAACCATCCCACCCCCAAATATATACACACACACTTACACACTACATTTCTGCATATAGTACATGACAGAGATTTTAGAGTGTCTCCAAATGGCAGATACCAGTAGCTGGGCCAATGTATTAGTATTTTCTTTCCCTGAGTTTTTTATGTGTTTTCATCTGTCTTACTCACTGACCTTTGTAACCCTCCATCTCTCTCAGTTAGCCATCTGATCTCTAGGATAAACATCCCAAGAACAATTAAAAGAGATATGAAGGATGACAAAATAATTAGCATGGGGCCAGTGTAAATCCGGGGAGATTGTGTGCACTCAATGCAAGACAAATAAACAATAATTTGGATGAATGACAACAAACACATTAATTGTCCGCGTGCTGAGAGAAATAAAATAAAAATACATATATTGCCAAAATGAAAAGATGTCGCTACTTTCCCTGCTTCCCTACTCCAAAACAAAACAGAATATTTTTTGCTGATTGAATCATCAGCTCATTTTGGTTGATAAAAGGACAGTGGGTAGGCTTGGAGGAAACTGAGAGAATGTTCTGGAAGTTTCTGTCAGAGGTCTAGCTGGTTGGAGTGTCTGTAGTGAACGCCAATCTCTTGATTTAGCTTAAGCGCCCATGGCTAGCTCTTCTTCAGGTGAACTCAGGAGCAGAAAGGTTCTTTGAAATGTAGCTGATTCGCCTCGTCTCGCTGCAGGCCCTGAATAGCAATCATTAACCCAGTCAGATGAAGTTACAAAAAAATACATGGGAGTCTCTAGTGGATAATTATGATAGTCAAGAACGTTGGAAAGCAGCTCAGTGTTTCTTTTAAATGCTAATGTTTGTTTCCCCGACACCATTTTACAAATGCTAATGTATGTGTATCCGAACGCCAGTTTAGCACCAAACAAAAAATGGTCTAGGCTGTTTGGTGTGGAAAGGGGGTTGCAGACTAGCTCACACTCACTTCCATTGAACATTTAAGATATTTCCTTTTTAACAACTCTCTGTGTATGAGTGCCACCCTGCCCCCCTCTCCTGCAGTTGCTGCTGTGATGAGGGCTCTCTGAAGAGGGACTGTCAGGGGTACGATAGGCTGGAGCAGGTACACGGTGCCTTTAACCACTGATCTAGGATCAGATTACCATATTAGGAGCATCTTCTACCCAAATAAGACTGGTGTTAAGAGGAATGTTCGGTTTGGTACGACAAAGGAGAGGATTGCATTTAACAAAAAAAACAGTGAAATCTCAATCCTCACTGCACACATTGAAGAGTAGCCTTTCTAAAGAGTGATGAAGAGAATATAGCAGGCTTATTATGATTATCACAGACTATTCCCAGCCTGTAAAATACCATCTCCCCTCCGGCTGGGAGAGGAAAGCTTCACGCCGTGATCAATAACACAGATTAAACTCCAAAAAGCCCAGCAAGTCTTGACGCTTTAATTGCAAAGTTTATAGTGTATAGCCACAGAGGCAATACAGTGCCTGTCTGTTTCGCTCTCTATCTCTCTATTTTGGGGGATTTTCTGGTGGAAAAACAAGACATTCATTTGATTTCTCTATCCCTCTGTTAACAATGGATTCTAGGAGAACAACAGAGCACCTTGCGCATCTCTTTCACAGCCTCTAAGTGACAGATACAATGCAATCATTAGTTACCCAGAAAGGGCTGGAAATTTGCACCAGAATGGCTCCCCTAAACCCACAGAGAGAGTCAAAATGGCCTCACCATTTCAACACTATGCTCATTTATAACCCTTTGTTTGCATTTAATTACTGAGAGAGCTTTTTCACCCACAGAGAAGGTATTCATTCAATTCAGACTGCCTGACCTTGGTTCTGATGGAAGGCAAGTGTTTAGGCAGGCGTGTGAGTGCGCTCTGCTTTCTGTGTGTGTGCGTGTGTATTTGTGCACACGCCTGTATGTGTATGTACATTTCGCTCCGGTCCTCATGTCACACTCTGGCGCTTTTCACACTCTCTGGCCCCAGATTGCAGTCTCGGGGCAGAAGGATGTGAGTCAAATGCCACACATTCCACCCCTCTCTAGCCCTCCTTCTCTCCCCTGTCCCCAGAGGTTCACAGCCCCAGCTGGGGTGTGAAGGATCAGGCTCGGTCATGAGAATAACCCTCTGAGGAGCTTGTGATGTGTGCTGAGGTTGAGATGAGGTAAACACTACAAAATGCTCTGGGGTGGCACCGGTTAGGAGAGAGTAGAAAGGGAAATTTATGTTGGCTACTCGCCAGGTATAAAGAGATAAATAAGTGAAAACTGAAAATTCTAAACAAAGAGGGGGTCAATGTTATGAGTAGATAGGAGTAAGAGCCGTATTGGGGAATAAAGTTGCATGTTGGGTAGTTGGCTGAGTCTAGAAATTAGAATACATGAGATAGAAGGAAAGACCTGTCTAGGGGAGAGAAGAGGGGATGTCATTCAAAACTGCTAGTGCAGCATCACAGCGAGAAATGGATTCAGACTGAGAAGTTAAACCTGTTAAAGAAATCCAGTGTGAATATGTTCGTGGCATTACCTTGAGGTAATGTATGTGGAAAGTATTTTATTTTATTTCACCTTTATTTAACCAGGTAAGCAAGTTGAGAACAAGTTCTCATTTACAACTGCGACCTGGCCAAGATAAAGCATAGCAGTGTGAACAGACAACAGAGTTACACATGGAGTAAACAATAAACAAGTTGTCACGGTCGTCCTCCTCTTCATCTGAAGAGGAGAGGCGAGATGGATCGGAGGACCAAAATGCGGCGTGGTATGTGTTCATCTTGAATGTTTAATAAAGAAAGAACTGAACACTGACACCCTATACAAAAACAATAAACGAAAGACCAACCGTGAAGCTAAATTCCAACTGCGCTGAAACAAGCAATCAACATAGACAATCACCCACAAACAAACAGTGCAACCCATGCTACCTAAGTATGATTCTCAATCAGAGACAACTAATGACACCTGCCTCTGATTGAGAACCATACTAGGCCGAAACATAGAAATGCCCAAAAACATAGAAAAAACAAACACAGACTGCCCACCCAACTCACGCCCTGACCAGACTAACTAAATACAAAACAAAGGAAATAAAGGTCAGAACGTGACACAAGTCAATAACACAATAGAAAAAAAAGAAAAAAAAGAGTCTATATATATTGTGTGCGAAAGGCATGAGGAGGTAGGCGAATAATTACAATTTAGCAGATTAACACTGGAGTGATAAATGATCAGATGGTCATGTACAGGTAGAGATACTGGTGTGCAAAAGAGCAGAAAAGTAAATAAATATAAACAGTATGGGGGTGAGCTAGGTAAATTGGGTGGGCTATTTACCGATGGACTATGTACAGCTGCAGCGATCGGTTAGCTGCTCAGATAGCAGATGTTTAAAGTTGGTGGGGGAGATAAAAGTCTCCAACTTCAGCGAAGTTTGCAATTCGTTCCAGTCACAGGCAGCAGAGAACTGGAAGGAAAGGCGGCCAAATGAGGTGTTGGCTTTAGGGATGATCAGTGAGATACACCTGCTGGAGCGCGTGCTACGGGTGGGTGTTGCCATCGTGACCAGTGAACTGAGATAAGGCGGAGCTTTACCTAGCATGGACTTGTAGATAACCTGGAGCCAGTGGGTCTGGCGACGAATATGTAGCGAGGACCAGCCGACTAGAGCATACAGGTCGCAGTGGTGGGTGGTATAAGGTGCTTTAGTAACAAAACGGATGGCACTGTGATAAACTGCATCCAGTTTGCTGAGTAGAGTATTGGAAGCTATTTTGTAGATGGCATCGCCGAAGTCGAGGATCAGTAGGATAGTCAGTTTTACTAGGGTAAGTTTGGCTGAGTGAGTGAAGGAGGCTTTGTTGCAGAATAGAAAGCCGACTCTAGATTTGATTTTAGATTGGAGATGTTTGAAATTAATCTGGAAGGAGAGTTGACCGTCTAGCCAGACACCTAGGTACTTATAGATGTCCACATATTCTAGGTCGGAACCATCCAGGGTGGTGATGCTAGTCAGGCGTGCGGGTGCAGGCAGTGAATGGTTGAAAAGCATGCATTTGGTTTTACTAGCATTTAAGAGCAGTTGGAGGCCACGGAAGGAGTGTTGTATGGCATTGAAGCTCGTTTGGACAGTGTCCAAGGAAGGGCCAGATGTATACAGAATGGTGTCGTCTGCGTAGAAGTGGATCAAGGAATCGCCCGCAGCAAGAGCAACATCATTGATATATACAGAGAAAAGAGTCGGCCCGAGAATTGAACCCTGTGGCACCCCCATAGAGACTGCCAGAGGACCGGACAACATACCCTCAGATTTGACACACTGAACTCTGTCTGCAAAGTAGTTGGTGAACCAAAGTATGACCTGCTGTACATATTTATTTTTCCTGAATTTATGCTTTGATCTCCAAATGCTCTGCTACCACAAATTAAATGAAACTATTCAATTTCACACATTTTATATGCCCAATATTGGCTTGCTCAAGATTAAATCTTATTTGTTGGAGCAGGCCAAGCAAGGAAACCTCAACATGGTGTGTAAGTTTTAAAAGTATGTTTTTTAATTAAAATATTATATAATTTCAAGACGTGCACATATTTTGTAAACGTGTGTATCACAAACTGCAATGATCAATGTGTGAATAATACAATTTTTATGTTCTGTAGAGATAATTCCATGACAACTGTATGTTTTGTCCACCCCCTGCAGAAGTCAACCCTCTCTTTACTTCAGTTCATTATACATTTTTCTCCCGAAATAATCCTAATAAGCATCCCATCCCCCATGTTGTTATACTGTTGATCGATGTAACATCCAAACGTTTCCAAATTGCACATCCATTTTCCCCCTCATATAGTCACTCGGAGCCAGATGCGAAATTGCATTACTTTACTGCACACAAAGAGGCAGTGGAATCTGAGGTAAGTGTTTCAGTGTGAGTGATCAGGCTATGGCATACCATGCATATTGACTCTCTCCCTCTCACTGTGTGTGTGTGTGTGTGTGTGTGTGTGTGTGTGTGTGTGTGTGTGTGTGTGTGTGTGTGTGTGTGTGTGTGTGTGTGTGTGTGTGTGTGTGTGTGTGTGTGTGTGTGCGCGTACTCAGCAATTCATCACACAAGTGTAACCTATATTTAAGCGTGGATTCTCACAGACAAATGGGAAAATGTAGAGTTGGAACAGAAAGAGGGAGTGTGCGCGCGCACACACACACACACACTCCCACAGACACACACTCAGTATTTCTGGCAGCTTGCCAGAGGTGTTTATCAGGTGGGTAATTACTGTAGTGGTCCCTCACTAGGCTAAAACAACATGATATACTCCACCACAAACCCACAAACACACCCTAAAATGACCACAAAGGACTAGGGCTAATGAATGATACACCCATCGGCATCCAGAGGCAAATATAAAATGGGAATTCTGACACCAGCTTAGAGCAGTGGGTGTGTATGCATGTCCATGTGCTTGTGAGTGTCTCCTTCCCCTGGGACTAAACACCGCCATAAATCAACCCATTGCCGCACAGGGAACTGTTCCATAGCCATGATTATCTCCTAACAAAAGCAACAGAAGGACTTCCACACTGACACTGCGTGTCCGAGGGGAACGCGTAGAGCTTTAGACACGAATCACTTGAGGGTTACTTTTTTCTTTGGCTTTGCTAATTGATTTTAATTATACAGGCAGTTATTTTAAATAAGAACTGAATATAATTATTACTTATCTTCAGCACCACCAGAAAACACAAGTAAAAAAGGCTTTTTTTACTTCCATTTTTTTTTTATATGCGACCAAATGTAGAGATAAGGAGCAATGCAGTGTAGGATGATTGTTGCAACCTGTCTTTCTCTAATTAATGGGATGTCTGGAGGAGTGGGTGTCAATATGACACCTGGTAAAGCATATGGGCATACTGAGTATAATGTAGGTAGGTTGATTGTCAAATTAGTATCTCTCTCTTGTTCTCTCTCTCTCTCTCTCTCTCTCTCTCTCTCTCTCTCTCTCTCTCTCTCTCTCTCTCTCTCTCTCTCTCTCTCTCTCTCTCTCTCTCTCTCTCTCTCTCTCTCTCTCTCTCTCTCTCTCTCTCTCTCTCTCTCTGAGTTAGTAGGCATTTACATCCCTCCCCCTATCTGGAAGGTTATTGACAGGAAATGTAACCTTTGATTCAATATGCAGATCTATTGGTTGAAAAAATACAATTAAACCGCACATTTGCTTCAAGATAATGTAGAGGTTGGATGAAAAATGATTCCTATAATCACATACCATAAACACTCAGTGGTTATATCCTTGGCTCTGAAGAGGTGACACATGCCTTATGCATCCAATTATGCCTGATGCTATTGTATCATTGTATAACTCATCCCTACTTCATTCAATCCATTGATTAGTACGTGGATGTGTATGTGTTGACTTGCTTTGATCATGTCAGGATAATGCCTTCTAATGATTGTCTAATGGTCAATGCCCTGAGAGTGGAGAACATGTTCTCCAACATGAAGTGAAAAGGCGAAAACACAGTTTGTACATACACACCGAAATGTACATACACACACCATGAATTCAGGATCAGACTGAGAGGTATTATAGGTATTCAGCTACTCATAGAGGACAACAAATAAAATAAAAAGTTCTTAAAACCAGCAAGTTTAAACCAGCAAGTCTGTCTGTCTGGGACATACTGGACACTTACCCTACTATGTCATCTCTCTCTGGACTCAGTCACCTCCCTCTGAACAGCCCAGTCATTTCTCTGATTTACTCTGTGATGTGAGTCTGGGTCAGGCTTGTTCTCTCATGACTGAGGTCTGTCTCTATCAGCCTCCCCAGCATAGGGGTCAGTGGGACAGTCATTCAGAGCATTAGGGCTGACAGTGTGATCTCTGTCCCAGCCAGGCTCTAGATGGATCATCCCACAGGGGCAGGGAGCAGAGCACTTAGCCCAATGGCGTGCCACCATTCACAGGTTGAACTTCTACTAGACCCTGCAGCTTCCTCCAGGGGACCATCTTTGGCAGAGTGGCACAGAGGTAGACCCTCAAACCTGGCAGTCCCAGACCCTCTCAGATCCTTTTGAATCACATGCCACACATGTCCCCGGGTGAGACCAAGCGACACTGTTAAAAGACAATATTCAGACTGGAGGTTAAAATGGAAGAGTAAGGACATGAATTAGAAATCAAGCAGGGGGGATGACAATGATAGGGTGTCTGTCTAAAAGCTTTGCATTAATTCACTGAAACAAAATAGTGTGATCATTTCAACTTGATTCAACCAGTCTCTTTGAGGTAGAAAACAAGACCCTTTACAAAATAAATGTAATGCACGATACACATTGTAGTTGAAGAGATCTCACTTTACCAAAGCAGAATGATGTTGAATAGTATGGTAGCCTTGCCCTCTACAGTGCCTTCATAAAGTATTCATACCCCTTGACTTATTACACATTTTGTTGTGTTACAGCCTGAATTCAGAATGGATTAAATATATGTTTTTCTCACAGCCATCTACATATAATACCCCATAATGACAAAGTGAAAACATGTTTTTAGAAAATTTTGACAATGTATTGACAATGAAATACAGAAAAAATCCCATTTAGATACTGTAAGTATTCGCACCCCTCAGTCAATATGTGGTAGAAGCACCTTTGACAGCCATTACAGATGTGAGTCTTTCTGGGTAAGTCTCTAAGAGCTTTTCATACCTGGATTGTGCAACATTTTCCCCTTATTATTTTCAAAATCCTTCAAGCTCTGTCAAATTGGCTGTTGATCATTGCTAGATAACCAGGTCTTGCTATAGGTTTTCAAGTAGATTTAAGTAAAAACTGTAACTCGACCACTCAGGAACATTCACTGTCTTCTTGGTAAGCAATTTCAGTGTAGATTTGGCCTTGTGTTTTAGGTTATTTTCCTGCTGAAAGGTGAATTAATCTCCCAGTGTCTGGTGGAAAGCAGAATGAACCAGGTTCTCTTCTAGGATTTTACGTGTGCTTAACTCCATTTCTTTTATTTTTTTATCCTCAAAAACTCCCCAGTTCTTCAATGATTACAAGCATACCCATAACATGATGCAGCCACCACCATGCTTGAACATATGGAAAGTGGTAGTAATGTGTTGTATTGGATTTGCCACAAACATAACACTTTGTATTCAGGACAAAAAGTGAATTGCTTTGCCACATTTTTTGCAGTATTACTTTAGTGCCTTGTTGCAAACAGGATGCATGTTTTGGAATATTTTTATTCTGTGTAGGCGTTCTTCTTTTCACTCTGTCAATTAGGTTAATATTGTGGAGTAAAGACAATGTTGTTGATCCATCCTCAGTTTTCTCCTATCACAGCCATTAAACTCTGCAACTAATTTAAAGTCACCATTGGCCTCATAGTGAAATCCCTGAGCGGTTTCCTTCCTCTTTGGCAACTGAGTTAGGAAGGATGCCCGTATCTTTGTAGTGGCTGGGTCTATTGATACACCAGCCAAAGTGTAAGTAATAACTTCACCATGCTCCAAGGGATATTCAATGTCTGCTTTTTTATTTTTACCCATCTACCAATCGGTGCTCTTCTTTGCGAGGCATTGGACAACCTCCCTGGTCTTTGTTGTAACGTCTGCTTCCAACTCACACTCTCATACACGTAGATCTCCAGAACGCAGCTCACTTTCCAGCACACTATCCAGCTCACACACTCACACACACAAATCCCCTGAACATAGCTCACTCTCCAGATCCCAATCACTCAAATTATTATCACCTGTTCACACACCTGTATGTCATTATCACACATGATTTAGTTCAGTTCATTGCACCCTATCTTTGTGAGGTATTGTTTGTTTTTTGACACACTTTCTGTTTTTCCTGGGATTTAATCCTCCCGTGTATGATCGTTTTTGCCCGCATCACTAACAATGCTGTTTGCCTATTCCCTGCCTGTAACTTAGCCTATCGGATTACCTGTTATTCACCTATTGCCTGATCTCCCGGATGACGTTACTAGCCTTTTCCCTGCCTGTACTGTTGCCTTTCGGAACCCCTGTGTATGACCTGCTGCCCGCCCCTGGACCCAGCTACCTGCCTCCTCCTGTGGTCCTTGACATTAAACACCTGCTGCGCCCTGCGCTTGAAACCAGCTCTCTGTCTCCCTCATGTTCATTATATTTGTGGTTGAATCTGTTGTATGTGTGGAGTACAGAGATGAGGTAGTCATTCAACAATCATGTTAAACACTAGTATTGCACACAGAGTGAGTCCATTGAACTTATTATGTGACTTGTTATGCAAATGTTTTGTCTTGAACTTATTTATGCTTGCCATAAAAAAGGATTTGAATTCTTATTGACTCAAGACATTTAAGCTTTTCATTTTGAATTCATTTGGAACATTTTGGAAAAACAATTCCACTTTGACATTACGGGAGAATTGTGTGTAGGCCAGTGACAAAAAAATCTTATTTGAATCCATTTTAAATTCAGGCTGTAACACAACATAATGTGGAAAAAGTCAAGGGGTGTGGATACTCTCTGAATGCACTGTATATGGAAATATGCTGTATGTGGAGCTTGCTGCAATCTTATGTTACTCTTCAGCCAGTGAATAGTGAGTGCAGAATATATAGAAATAGGCAAGACCTTAGTCTGTATCTGAACCATTCATATCCAACAATAGGATAAGAAACCATTTGTCTATTCCAGAGTCAGAATTGTGCTATTGTCCTATGCTATGTAGTTATGATGGGAAGATGAAGCTTTATCTTTATAATGGTCCTGGGCTTTGAGTAAAAGTTTATAGTCCATTCTTCGCAATGAATGAGGTGGATTGGAAGAGGTCATTGCTGTAAAGGTCTTGTGATATCTTATCCTCCTCTCTCCTCTTCTTCCATAATGGAAAGTGGACCCGGCGATAATCAAAAATGGCCGCTATGAATTCGAAAACTAGGAGAAAATCTGCATGACGGGTCTATGAAAATACGGCTGGTAAGGAGGCATTTATGTATTTTTACCCTGTAAAGTAGCCTCTTTAAATTCATGGGAATCAGCAAGTTTGACCCCATCTGCCTGAACTGCTGTGCGACAGATAATTCTGTCCCCACTTCTCGATATGACCTTCAGTTCCACTTTGATGGTGTAAATGTAATCGTCTGCCCACTTTGATAGCATAAATGTAAAAATATGGCATTTCTGTGAACTCCAGATTAGATCAACTATGGATTCCTATAGCCGGATATATCGGAGGTAATCTGAATTTAGAGAGAGAGAGAAAGAAAACGAGAGCAATAGAAAGGGGAAGAGAGAGAAAGAGAGCAAACAATAACACTTTACAAACATGTAAGTTGATAAGCATGTAGTTGACATGAATTAATTATTAACTAATGCATCATGTACATTGTACATGTTTACAGTTCACAATGTTAATTACCAAAAACACCAACACATTATTTGTGAGGAATCGAGATGATAAACAATTATCCAATGCTCTGCTGTTACATTGGTTGCTAAATTATACACTTGTATAGTTTTCACCTTTCAGCAAACTTTTTGATTGGAGTGAAACTATAATCTATGATAGGCTAAAGCATAGTAGCTACATTAACACATAAATCATGAATCCTAACAACCAGCCTCTTGACAGTTATCATTTAACATTATTTCCCAGAATCCCCATTCTCATCACCTGACACCATGGTTCTATAGGTGAATAGTCTTCCTTGTTCTCCATCTGCAGAGAAAAAATAATGAGACACCGAACGACCTCATAGTACCATAGTTTTGTTCTGGGGTCTCTCATCTGGCTCTGACAGTAGGCCTATTGTTCAGTTCTGCCACAGGCTACAACTCTCACAGCCAATGTAGCTAATGAGGCTACTATGGCATCAGTGTGGAAAGTTAAAATGGTTGTAAATGTGTGACCTGGATGGATGTTTCCTTGTATCTTATTCGTAAACAATATTTTTAATTCTGCTTATTACATGTGTGCATAATAATTTGACAGCAGGCCACCTTTGTATCAAGAGGTGGTTGTCGCTGGCGAAGCGCAATTTCTCTGGACCCTCCCGCAAAGTCTGAGTTTTATCAAATGCGTCAGCCACTCACAACGTCTAGACTACCGATCGCTGTCCATGGTTCTGAAATTGCCACGTCTACGCGGCTGCCTATCGATAGGCTATCAGGTTGTGGTGCTTATGCTTGTATAAATTTGTATTTTTATTTTGTCGTAATTTTCTCATGTTAAGCCTAACAATTATGTTTCACGAAGCTATAGGGCTACCGTGGCGCAATGCTGCTATTTGGAATGCTGGCTGACGCAAAAAAAAATTGGCTATTTACTTGTTCAGTAATTAAAGTGGGAAATTCAAACATTGCAGATTGTAAAATTAATCTTCGATGCAACAGCATACTAATCAGTAACCAATATATATTTTTAGAATATAGAACTGTCCTGTAGGCTATAGTCTACCTTAGCCATCCTTGCGCTCTCTCGCAGCTTTGAATGGACAGTTTATGCTGCGTAAAACCAGTTTATTAATGCCAAATCATACAATCAGTCCACCGCCAAAATGATAGCTTACTGGAGATTGTTTCATTATGCAGACAATGCAGTCTAGCCTACTAGCCTATCTACATGTCATGCCCTGACCTGAGTATTCTTTGTTTTCTTTCTATATTTTGGTTAGGTCAGGGTGTGACGAGGGTGGTATGTGTGTTTTTGTCTCATCTAGGGTGTTTGTACTGTCTAGGGGTTTTGTAGATTTATGGGGTTGGTTCCATCTAGGTGTTTATGTAGGTCTATAGTTGCCTAGATTGGTTCTCAATTAGAGGCAGGTGTTTATCATTGTCTCTGATTGGGAACCATATTTAGGCAGCCATCTTTTTGGGGGTATTTCGTGGGTTATTGTCTATGTTATGTTGCATGTTAGCGCAGTGTTTATATAGCAGTCACGGTCGTCTTAATCGTTTTTTTGTTTAAGTGTTCTTCGTGTTCTTCATTTAATAAAGAAGAATGTATTCTAACCATGCTGAGCTTTGGCCCCCTCCATACGACGATCGTGGCACTACAGCTATATACATGATTTAGTTGGTATCCTACTTATTACCCTGTCGGCGCTATCCGTCTCGGGTTTTCAGGGAAAGGACGAGGAGAAGGAGGGGGCGGGTGTTGTGCGGATAAGCTCCCTACTGCCAGAATCCCCCCTCCCCCTTCACGTGAACGCGCAGACACTCATTGCTGTGACTTGCTTGTTAGTTGAGATTTCTGATCACGTTAGGCTGCATTTCACTTTATACATTTTTTTGTCACCTTATTTAACCAGGTAGGCCTGTTGAGAACAAGTTTTCATTTACAACTGCGACCTTGCCAAGATAAAGCAAAGCAGTGCGACAAAAACAACAACACAGGGTTATGCTTGGGATAAACACTCCTACAGTCAATAACACAATAGAAAAATCAGTATACAGTGTGTGCAATTTAAGTGAGGAGATAAGTCAATAAATAGGCCATAGTGGCGAAGTAATTACAATTTAGCAATTTACACTGGAGTGATATATGTGCAAGTAGAAATACTGGTGTGCAAAAGAGCAGAAAAACAAAAACAAATATGGGGATGAGGTAGGTAGTTGGTTGGATGGGCTATTTACTGATGGGCTATGTACAGCTGCAGCGATCGGTAAGCTGCTCTGACAACTGATGCTTAAAGTTAGTGAGGGAGATATGTCTCCAACTTCAGTGATTTTTGCAATTCGTTCCAGCCAATGGCAGCAGAGAACTGGAAGGAAAGGCAGCCAAAGAGGTGTTGGCTTTGGGGATGATCAGTGAAATATACCTGCTGGAGCGCGTGCTATGGGTGGGTGTTGCTATGGTGACCAGTGAGCTGAGATAAGGCAGAGCTTTACCTAGCAAAGACTTATAGATGACCTGGAGCCAGTGGGTTAGCTGACAAATATGTAGCAAGGACCAGCCAATGAGAGCATACAGGTCGCAGAGGTGGGTAGTATATGGGGCTTTGGTGACAAAATGGATGGCACTGTGATATACTGCATCCAATTTGGTGAGTAGAGTGTTGGAGGCTATGTTGTAAATGATATATACAGAGAAAAGAGTCGGCCCGAGAATTGAACCCTGTAGCACCCCCATAGAAACTGCCAGAGGTCTGGACAACAGGCCCTCTGATTTCACACTGAACTCTATCTGAGAAGTAGTTAGTGAATCAGGCGAGGCAGTCATTGGAGAAACCAAGGCTGTTGAGTCTGCTGATAAGAATACGGTGATTGACAGAGTCGAAAGCCTTGGCCAGGTCGATGAAGACGGCTGCACAGTACTGTCTTTTATCGATGGCGGTTATGATATCGTTTACGACCTTGAGCATGGCTGGGGTGCCCCTGTGACCAGCTCGGAAACCGGATTGCATAGCAGAGAAGGTACGGTGAGATTCGAAATAGTGATCTGTTTGTTCACTTGGCTTTCAAAGACTTTAGAGAGGTAGGTCAGGATGGTCTGTAACAGTTTGGGTCTAGATTGTCTCCACCTTCAGTTGCTGCGTAGAGAAATGCTTCTTGAAATTCTCGATTATCGTGGGTTTATCGGTGGTGACAGTGTTTCCTAGTCTCAGTCTCAGGCTATTTCCTTTCCAGACAAAATTCTCCCCCCCCCCCCCCCCTTCTATTTTGGGACTGCAAGGCCTGGCACACTTCATAATCATTTTGGTAGCTCATGTTGACCAATATGACCCGGCCAGGTCTCTGACCTCCTCCCTATAGGCTGTCTCGTCATTGTCGGTGATCAGGCCTACCACTGTTGTGTCGTCAGCAAACGTAATGATGGTGTTGGAGTCGTGCCTGGCCATGCAGTCGTGGGTGAACAGGGAGTACAGGAGGGGGACTGAGCACGCTCCCCTGGGGAGCTCCAGTGTTGAGGATCAGCGTCGCAGATTTGTTGCTACCTACCCTCACCACCTGGGGGCGGCCCGTCAGGAAGTCCAGGATCCAGATGCAGAGGGGGGTGTTTAGTCCCAGGTTCCTTAGCTTAGTGATGAGCTTTGAGGGTGCTATGGTGTTGAACGCTGAGCTGTAGTCAATGAATAGCATTCCCACATAGGTGTTCCTTTTGTCCAGGTGGGAAAGGGCAGTGTGGAGTGCAATAGAGATTGCATCATCTGTGGATCTGTTTGGACGGTATGCAAATTGGAGTGGGTCTAGGGTTTCTGGGAAAATGGTGTTGATGTGAGCCATTACCAGCCTTTCAAAGCACTTCATGGCTATGGACGTGAGTGCCACGGGTCTGTAGTCATTTAGGCAGGTTGCCTTTGTGTTCTTGGGCATAGGGACTATGGTGGTCTGCTTGAAGCATGTTGGTATTACAGACTCAATCAGGGACATGTTGAAAATGTCAGTGAAGACACCTGCCAGTTGGTCAGCACATGCCCGGAGCACACGTTCTGGTAATCCATCTGGCCCCGAAGCCTTGTGAATGTTGACCTGTTTTAAGGTCTTACTCACGTCAGCTAGAGAGAGCGTGATCACACTGTCGTCTGGAACAGCTGATGCTCTCATGCATGCTTCAGTGTTGCTTGCCTCGAAGCAAGCATAGAAGTGATGTAGCTCATCTGGTAGGCTCGTGTCACTGGGCAGCTCGCGGCTGTGTTTCCCTTTGTAGTCTGTAATAGTTTGCAAGCCCTGCCACATCCGACAGGCGTCGGAGCCGGTGTAGTATTATTCTTTCTTAGCCCTGTATTGATGCTTTGCCTGTTTGATGGTTTGTCGCAGGGCATAGCAGGATTTCTTGTAAGCTTCCGGGTTAGAGTCCCGTACCTTGAAAGCGGCAGCTCTACCCTTTAGCTCAGTGCGAATGTTGCCTGTAATCCATAGCTTCTGGTTGGGGTATGTATGTACAGTCACTGTGGGGATGACATCCTCAATGCACTTATTGATAAAGCCAGTAACTGATGTGGTGTATTCCTCAATGTCATCGGAAGAATCCCTGAACATGTTCCAGTCTGTAATAGCAAAACAGTCCTGTAGTTTAGCGTCTGCTTCATCTGACCATTTTTCTATAGACCGAGTCACTGGTGCTTCCTGCTTTAATTTTTGCTTGTAAGCAGGAATCAGGAGGATAAGAGTTGTGGTCAGATTTACCAAATGGAGGGCGAGGGAGAGCTCTGTACGCATCTCTCTGTGTGGAGTACAGTTGATCTAGAATTTCTTTCCCTCTGGTTGCACATTTAAGATTTTGATAGAGATTTGGTAGAACCGATTTCATTTTCCCTGCATTAAAGTCTATGGCCACTAGGAGCGCCGCCTCTGGGTGAGTGGTTTCCGGTTTACTTATTTCCTTATACAGCTGGCTGAATGCGGTCTTAGTGCCGGCATCGGTAAATAAACAGCCACGAAAAGTATAGCTGAGAACTCTCTAGGCAAGTAGTGTGGCCTGCAATTTATTGTAATATACTCTACTTCAGGCGAGCAAAATCTAGAGATTTCCTTGCACTAGCTGTTTTTTACAAATGTGTACAGACCCCACCCCTCGTCTTACCGGTGCAGCGTGTATCCCACTTTCTGAATGTCCATGTCGTCATTCAGCCACATTTCCGTGAAACATAGGATATTTACAGTTTTTGATGTCCCGTTGGTAGGATATTCGTGGTCGTACCTCGTCTAGTTTATTGTCCAATGATTGCACGTTGACGAGTAATATTGACGGTAACGGCAGCTTTCCTTGTTGCCTTCTGCGGGTCCGGACCAGGTATCCGGCTCTTCTTCCTCTGCGTCGCTTCCTTTTGCGAATAATTGGGATGGCTGCCCTGTGGGGTGTTTGGAGAATATTGTGTGAGTCCTGCTTGCTGCTGTTGTTGTTGTTGTTGTTGAAAAAATCTTTGTCTAATCCGAGGTGAGTGATCGCTGTCCTGATATCCAGAAGCTCTTTGTCTAATCCGAGGTGAGGGATCACTGTCCTGATATCCAGAACCTCTTTGTCTAATCCGAGGTGAGTGACCGCTGTCCTGATATCCAGAAGCTCTTTGTCTAATCCGAGGTGAGTGACCGCTGTCCTGATATCCAGAAGCTCTTTGTCTAATCCGAGGTGAGTGATCGCTGTCCTGATATCCAGAAGCTCTTTGTCTAATCCGAGGTGAGTGATCGCTGTCCTGATATCCAGAAGCTCTTTGTCTAATCCGAGGTGAGTGATCTCTGTCCTGATATCCAGAAGCTCTTTGTCTTATCCGAGGTGAGTCACCGCTGTCCTGATATCCAGAAGCTCTTTGTCTAATCCGAGGTGAGTCACCGCTGTCCTGATATCCAGAAGCTCTTTGTCTAATCCGAGGTGAGTCACCGCTGTCCTGATATCCAGAAGCTCTTTGTCTAATCCGAGGTGAGTCACCGCTGTCCTGATATCCAGAAGCTCTTTGTCTAATCCGAGGTGAGTCACCGCTGTCCTGATATCCAGAAGCTCTTTGTCTAATCCGAGGTGAGTCACCGCTGTCCTGATATCCAGAAGCTCTTTGTCTAATCCGAGGTGAGTCACCGCTGTCCTGATGTCCAGAAGCTCTTTTCTGCCGTAAAATACGGTTGCAGAAACATTATGTACAAAATCATTTACAAATATATTGAAAAACCCACATAATAGCACAATTGGTTAGGAGACCGTAAAAAGGCGGCCATCTCCTCCGGCAAGACAGAGATGCTCTTCATCCGACGGAATGCTTGCCCATTCTCAGATGTTAGATAATCCGAGATGATCACATGTCATGTTCAGGATTCAAATTCTAGCCAACAGGGCCAGAAAATGACCAGCTCCTTAACACCTCTCGGCCTGGATAAAGTGCTGCACTGTTATTATTTTTGTCTGTGATCTACAATTGCAGCATTCTTGAAGTTGTCTTCTCTTCAAGGATTCAGTGGACATTCAGCAAGACTTCAGCTGTGTACTGTTGCCTAATTGGTTGAATGAGTTGGCATTCATAAACGCAAAGTCCCTTGCTGTTTGTAAATTCTGATTATATAACCACCTATTCAGAAAGCACTTTGATACTGATTTACTTTTGTACTAGGAATACACCCAGTGCCTGTTGCTCTATGTTTATAATAAAAACATATGTTGTTTGTGCTTTTACTCTCGCAGTGAACAGGTTAGGTAGCAGTTTTGTACTTATCATATTGCATGTATGATGTATATGTTACATTTTAGAAAATGGTAGATTCCATCATGTAATACGCCATCTACCATAACATGTATTTATGGTTTCAGCGTATACTGTACAAATTAATAACTTTCAACTAAATTGAATTTGCTAAAGGTACATTGATTCTCCCCTGCTCCTCTTTATTCTCTCCTGTCCTTATTTCGAAATGTAGTTAACCTCAAATGACACAACAGGTTTGTTTTGTCTTTTTAATCATAACATATGGTATTGTCTTGCCTCACAGATATCATGATATACAATAAAGACAGAATGAACTGATTTATTTTCCATCACTGTGGCTTGTTCAAAATTCAACGTATACCACCTTCAGACACACTCATTCTTCTTATGACTAAAGGTGATATGGCTATGAAAAACATACGGTATATTATCAGCATCACAGATGATAAGGAATGTAATGATTAGTTTATATTTACACATGTCACCATGTGTTTTCCAAAACAATATATAAACATGGATTGCGTAGGAAAAGATGTATATGTGCTGTTGTCTAGAATCGGCCATATAAAATCTTTTATCAGGATCTCCACAGAACTGGTCCAAATATGGAGCTGGAAAGTGAGGTACTGTGTTGCACATAAAGTATATGTAAACTGTATTTGTGTGATTAATCTGTATTTATAAGGAAAACCTAAATAGTTTTTTTTCCATGTAACAGATTTACCTTCATTGCCTTTCTTTTTTTGTGTCAGATGATCAATGCCTACAGGTTCCATCTGGTGCGGAATTTTAACAGGCAGTCAACCGAGCAAGCTTTCTACATTGACACCTTTGAAATGACTGGCATTTGAGGGAGCAAGAAATCCAAATTTAAGGTTGGTTAGATTATTCTCCTAATATCATAATACTATGTATTATGTTATATTTCACAGATTTTGAACTCAAGCCACTGTATCCTTGCTCTTTTAAATTTCAGATTCATCCAATGATGTACAAGTACATTATTGGCATCATCAATGAACACAACCACTGGACTGTGATGGTAAGAGCCACTAAGGCAGTACTAAGAACTAAGAAATACATACATAATACGGAATATACATGTGAACACATACACGTGTGTAAAAATGTGTGTGTGCCATATGTGTGTATTTATGTGTGTGTAATATGTGTGTGTGCCATATGTGTGTATGTATGTGTGTGTAAAATGTGTGAATGTAATATGTGTGTATGTATGTGTGTGTAATGTGTGTGTTTGTCCGTCTGTCTAAACTTGAAAGGTTATGCTGCCATCCCAAAAGAGGGCTCTGTTCCTCAACCCAATGGAGGAAAGTGCCAGAAAGATAAAAAGATGCCAGTGAGTGACAAAGTAAAAACTGCTTATAATATTATTTTTTACAATGGAATCAGTAAAGTCTTTGAAATGCTATACTGTTATTAATCTCTACAATATAAACAATAAAGTGTTTCAAAATGCTGTACTTTTATTAACACATATGTTCAGATCATTCCTGAGAGGGAAGGGGTGTAATATCTCCAGATGGACATGTGGTACTCTTCCTCACCCATGCCAACAAGATGTTGCTTCTTGTGGGGTCTTTGCCTTGAAAGTAAGTACGAGAGTATAAGTAATGCACAATTAACCTGCTGAATGTATACTGACTAAAAGGCAAAACAGAACTGTCAAAGTATATTATAGCTGTGTCTTAGAATCAGTTGCAAATTATAATCTTAAGTGTAACGTCATTTTGTTGGGGAAAACTGAAATGCCCATAAAAAAAATTCCCCCGTTTGCTGAATGTGTTCTGAAGGAGGAGTTGATTGTCTTTTCAAATACGGACAAAGATGTTCACATCATGAGAGAAGAAATAGCAGACAATCTCCTCCAAAACTGGTATGTTCAAATTCTAATTTAGTATAATTGTAGATAAAAAAAAAACATTTTTATGGATCTTTCAAGGTTATCTTTGATCTAACTTCTGACTAGATGGCCACTAAAACACATGTATTTAAATAATTGTGTTACAAGAAATCTATACTATTCCCTTTTTCCCTGTTCCCCTGTTTGCTCTGAAAATACATGTAAAGATGTAAAAACTACTTAATATTATGTTTTGCTCGATGACCTGAGCCAACTGTGCCACTTCTGTGGGGAGGTGGACAATAATGATTAAAATACTAACTTGGTAATTGCTTGTTCACTCTAAAGGCACATTTTTACGAGTACCATTTTGTTTAAGCAGTAATATTTCTGGAGGTAGTATTATCCGCTTTGTCTGATAATGAAATAATTGTAATTCAAGAAAATGTATTTAATGTTTAAAATTTCTTAACATTTTTCATCATAAATTTCATATTGGTTGTGACCGCTGCCCATGATGGTTCCACCAGTCCTGTATGACAACCATCCCATCATTGGAGGATTGTGTCTGCGCTGCCTGTCAGGATGAGGTTAGGCTTGAGTTCCAGGTGACGGTATCACCTGGAAAACTTTCCATAAAAAGTGGACTAAATGTTCAGTCGAGCTGTTGCAGCTTTCCAATATTTATTTATGTTATTTATTGTCTTTTTATATTTGATTTGTTTCATACCTTAATGTGCAACGATCAAAATGAATATTTCCTATTTAATGTTTGTTAACTAACTTAACTTTCTGTGATGTTTTGTGTTATTGTGTGATAACATTTGTGTATTATCTTTATTTTCTTAAACATTACAAAATGTTTCTAAAATAAATGTTTATGTTTCTTTATACTCTAATTTAGCTTTCTGTGGCACACACTACTGGTCAACACGAGCTAACAAAATTATTCAGAAGTGTGCCAGGCCTTGCAGTCCCAAGATAGAAGGGGGGGGGGATTTCGGCAGGCAAGAAAATAGCCTTGCTTTTTACAGACTAATACACTTGAAACAAATGGCCAAACTGAAAACTGCATTCATTACTAGTGCCTCCCTGCGATCAAACCAACATAAAAAAGCAAGTAGCAGCAATGAAGGGGGGGGGGGTTCTGGCAGGGGGGAGCTTTTCAGCACAACACCGGCACTCTCACCAGAGGAACTGCCACTATTCTCGAGGGAAGGAAGAAGAGAAGGAGCAAGCCACTGTCATTGCCGGGCCCGGGCAGGGAGGTCTCTGTCGGGACTGGAAGGCTGCTAGTGATAGCTGCTGCATAAGTAGGCCTACTAGCTTCCACCCGCGATGGTGTTTCGTCAGTCGAGGATGCTTTTCTAATGTGGCTATCTTTTGTAATTTGGCATGAACTTGATCAGATAAGCTTTGTGCATGGCTTGGTCTTGCATTTTGTTTATCCATCTTGAACAACACACTCACTCTCCATCCGAGTCCGACCTGATTCACCTAACTTTTTTTTTCTTACTTGATAGCCGATTAGGTGAGGAGGCCGAGGATGACTGTTGAGATGCATGAAAACTATTGCCTGTGTGACTTACCTACTACCATGTAGATTGGACAACACAAACCCTTCACTTGCTATATGTGGAAATAAAAAAAGAGGATTGCTGTCAAAATTATTTATTTAAAAAATGTATAACATTCAGACATAGGTGTGATATGACGGGCGCATGGGCCACCTGAGCTCGTGGACTCCCCAGCCTTGCAGGGGTTGCGGGGATTTCCGTTTTGCCAGTGGTTGTTGTGCATGAATGATACCTTCAGGCACTAATATACATTCCGACTTCTACAAATGACTTAAGTGTTTGGTACAGTACAGCTGAAGTTCCCTGAGGTTCTTAAAGGGGCAACCCCCCAGAGGAACTCTCCAGGGAAGAAGCCTTGATGGGATGACAGGCAGTGTTGTATTGTGTGTCTCCTGTGTGTAATGTTGCAGGAATGTTTCTGTAACCAAGCTGGTCTCATAGAGTCATCGTAAGATATTAAATTAAAATCCGGGACAAATGAGTATGATATGTTATGTTTGGTATGCTTACATAAGACAGGAGGTTACTTAAGGCAACAACTAAATGAGGGTGGTTGGTCAGGGTGGACAGGTGTGCATATAACGTGAACATCTAGCTACCCAAAGGTTGCGTGTTCAAATCTCATCACAGACAACTTTAGCTGATTAGCAACTACCTATTACTTTGTACCTACTTTGCATGTTAGCTTACCCTTCCCCGAACCAAACTCATTCCACGGAGGTCCGAGTGTCTGCTGGTTTTCGCTCCTCCCTTGTACTTGATTGATGAATTAAGGTCAATAATTAACAAGGAACCTGGTTGTCTAAGTCTTAATTGAAATGAAAAAAAACTGAAACCAGCAAGTTCAGGTTAGGTTAAAAAGTTAACCCTTTAACCTAACTCTAACCTTAACCTTAAGCCTAACCTTAACCCTAACCTCTAGCCTAGCTAACATTAGCCACCTTACTAACGCTAAATAAAATTACATTTTATTGGTCACATACACATGGTAAGCAGATGTTATTGCGAGTGTAGAGAAATGCTTCTGCTTCTATGTCACGGCTGTTGAAAGGAGCGGACCAAGGTGCAGCGTGGTGAGCGTACATGTTCTTTAATTAAGAAAAGACGCCGAACAAAACAATACACACTACAAAACAAAACCGTGAAGGTTAAGGCTAAGTGCCATAAAGAAAGTCAACTTCCCACAAACACAGGTGAGAAAAAGGGTACCTAAATATAGTTCCCAATCAGAGACAATGACAGACAGCTGTCCCTGAATGAGAACCATACCGGAGATAGAAAATCATAGAAACCCAAAACATAGAAATGCCCACCCCAACTCACGCCCTGACCAAACCAAAATAGAGACATAAAAAGGATATCCAAGGTCAGGGCGTGACATTCTATTTCCGACAGTGCAGCAATATTACAATATCTAAGTAATCTAACAATTCCACAACAACTACTTAATACAAGATATATAAACATTATTTAAAGTGGCATTATTAAAGTGACTAGTGAATCATTTATTAAAGTGGCCTGTGATTTCAAGTCTAAGTAGGCAGCAGCCTCTCTGTGTTAGGGATGACTGTGTAACAGTCTGATAGCCACAACAAATTGCAATTCGTAACATATCATATGAAATGGATATCCACAATTTAATACATACCATATGTAACATATTATATTAATTTGAGTGTCCCGGATATGTATTTACTATGTTATGTCTACCCCTGAGTCCAGGTTGCTGTAACAGTCAGACAGCATGAGGTGACCTTCAGGGAACAGGTGTTGGGTGTCAGCGTTTACTCTGTCATGGCACATTTAGCAGCACTCTGCAAACAGACAGACAGAGAGAGATACACAAACACTGCAGATAGTTGTGAAAATATTTTATATTTCCCAATACCGTGGATCAGGTTTATAAAGGGGATACCTAGTCAGTTGCACAACTGAATGCATTCAACCGAAATGTGTCTTCCACATTTAACCCAACCCCTGCGAATCAGAGAGGTGCCGGGGGGCTGCCTTAATCGACTTCCACATCACCAGTGCCCGGGGAGCAGTTGTTGTCTGTGTACATCTGAGGGTTGGAATTAAGATTAGAGAATATACAGTATATGTGACAGGCAGTGGAGGCTGCTAAGGGAAGGACGGCTCATAATAATGGCTGGAATGGAGTGAATGGAACGGCATCAAACACATGGAATCTATGTGTTTGATGTATTTCATACCATTCCACCATCTCTGCTCCAGGCATTACCACGAGACCGACCTCCCCAATTAAGGTGCCACAGGGTTGTGCTCAATTCAGAATTTTGGAATCAACTCCCATTCCACTCATGAGTTGAAGTTCAACTCACGAGGATGTAGAATTTGAGTGACAGGAAGTAGAATGTAATTCCGTGCAATTCAAAGAAGTTCCATTGAGTCATAGAACATGAGTTTCATTGAATATGAAAGTTCACACTTCCAGATAACAAAGAATACAGTATATCCCTTTTCTCAATGTTCATGTACTCTTTTAACCTTAGTGCTAATAGCCAATTATATTTCCACCAACCATTTCATTTGTTTGGCTTTGTCACGTTCATCGTATTGATGAGACCAAGGTGCAGCGTGATATGAATACATTCTTCTTTATTAAACGAAGAACACTAAACTAACAAAAGTGACGCTATAACACGAGTGATGACATGCAACTACACATAGACAATAACCCACAAAACCAAAACGTAAAATGGCAACCGAAATAGGATCCCCAATCAGAGACAATGATAAACAGCTGCATCTGATTGGGAACCAATTCAGGCCATCATAGACCTACATTTACATAGACATACCAAAACCTCATAGATGTACAAAAACCCTAGACAAGTCAAAAACACACATACCACCCTCGTCACACCCTGACCTAACCAAAATTATAAAGAAAACAAAGATAACTAAGGTCAGGGCGTGACAGGCTTGTTTTTGAAGGCTTTAGGGTTAAACTAATGAGTTCTGGGAAACAGCATTTTCCCCCATATTGAACAATATTTAAGTGAATTATCACATACAGGTTTAGTTTTCCTTGATCATTAATTTTAAGAGTTTGTCCTGAAAATAAATAGTTTCAACAATATTATATATGTATGTATATAACGACATGTTTGATGTTTTACAAACAAGATGTATATTTGTATAGACCACACCTAATATAGAATAAAAAAAGCCAGTTGAATTTCATTGAATTCAATTCTATTTAACTTAATTCAAATTAAAAATCTGTATCCTGTTTACTACTTAAATTCAAATTCAATTCAAATTCAATAAATTAATTTATGAGGCATTCTCAATTCATTTCTTAATTGAGCACAACTCTGATATGCGAGCAAAAAATAGCTGTAAGTAGTAGTAGAAGACATATTCGTTAGTTTACTCCAATCAGGGGACGGGTAGAATTTATTTATTTATTTTTAAATAAAGGGGATTAGAGTTGATGCAAACAATTAGTTTGATAGAACAAAATCTATCTGCGATATTAACACTGATCTACCACATCCAACCCCCAACCCCCGCAAAAAAATATTCAGAATAATATGTTTTCGATATGAACATCCTTCTCTCTATCTCACATCTTGCTTGCACCAACCTCAGGCGCCTGAAGAAACGCTGCTGTTCTAATATGTACTTTTGATTCCCTTATCCACTTGAATATTTGTAAATAAAGTGTAACTACAGTCCATTATTACTTTGCATACTACCTTTTCTACTATTGGGAAGTTTTGACTTTACTCTTTTCATTGTTATTATTGATTATTGATGAATGTACTTACTGCATTGCTGAGGGAGCTAGCACATAAGCAGTTCACTACACCTTTTTTACCTGCTGTAAACTATGTATGGGAAGAATACATTTGATTTAGATTTTTTTTGTAACTGTCAGACGTTATGTGAATGCGAATGTCTGTCCTAATAGCCATTACTCAAAGCAACAGAGAACAAAACAAATGTTAGACTTGTGTCATCTATCTTTTCCCTCGAGACAAAAAATCAATAGCCGTTGATGACGGATATTAGAGATGAGGGTTGATGCAAAAAAACATAACAAGAAGACTAAACAAGGACCAGAGAAGTAGGACCAGAGAAGTATAGAATGGATGGGGACAATGGATCTTCCTCAGAGTCATTCGTTTTCGTATTCTTTAATGATTTGTAGTTTGTTTTGTTTTGATCCAGGATGCAGTAGTGCAGAATGTTTTCCAGTCAGTGCCCAGGTGGTTTATGGGTAGAGGGAATGGAGTGGCTGTTTAACATGCGGCAGGAATTCGCAGCCATGTCCCGTATGACTCAATTGCTTTCAATTCATCCCCCAAACATTCATCTGGACCGTTGTCACCGGCAGATCAATAGCAGTAAATAAAGACAGAATACCAAGCAATATAATAATCATTCAAGCAACCAGACCTGGGGAGGGGTTGTGTGTGTGCGTGTGTGCGTGTGCAATGATGCGGGACAATGTGTGTTTGTGTGTGTGTGCGCGCGTACATGTGTTCGTGTGTGTGCACTGATGTGGTACAATGCACCAAAGCCTCTGAGACTCACTCACTCACAACACAACAGACGCTGTCACTTTGGCATAATGAGATTTCGGGGTTTTGCTAATCACTGTATTTTTTCTCATCATGTTGGAGTCTGAAGGAAACAAGCATTTCTCACAAATCTGTGTTCAAGCACAGATCAAACGTGTCTGTAATCTGTGGCTTAGAATGTGTATCCTAGGAACACTCTTTAATGTATTCTCACAACTGTAGGTAAAGAGAAAAGCACTACTCGCACTACTCTTACTGTTAATGACTTGAATGAACCTGACACAGCAACAATACAATGCTGAGAGCAACTTATAATGGGAGGTTATATGTACTGCATTTCATTGGCGTAATAGATCTATATTATCTGACTTGGTTACAATGGTGATAACAGTTGTTCATTTCCCTTACACAGCACATTGCTATAGTCAAGGTTAAAGTGTAGCAGTATATGTATCAATTAGATCCAAAGGAAACTGCAGAAGAGCTATGTCCATATGAAAACCATGATTGTCATGTAATTTAAGATATATGACTAATTATATGTAAATATCTCTGTTTGAGAAATGTTCACTCATATTTAATTTGGCTAATTAATTCACTATGACATTGTGAGAATTAATCAGCATTAGCTTGCTGAGGTGGTTAGCGCACAAGTGTAAGAAATTAATATGCAGATGGGTTATGGAGTCAGATTTTACATTTAATGACCGAAGAGTTTCTTCCTTGTCAGAAAGCGAGGGTCAAATTCTTTACAGGGCTGTTTGCGTCATATCCCGATTGACAGGTGGAGGATGTGACTCACCACCTGGATTTGGTCTTATGTAGCAACATTTGAATTTCTGTGTTTTACATTAGATACAAGTAGAGACTCAGAGCTACAAAATGGTATATCATACACCGCATTTGAGGAAACAGTGGGAAAGTAATTCTGCTTTGAATGTTAATCAACTTGTAAACTCACTTTTGAGAAAACCGTCTTTCAATGTTTTGGTACTACTATTGGAGAGCCCTTCTTTGTCTACACCCATTACTCATTGTTCACACCCTCTTAAGCCTTAGCCCCACCCATCTCTTTAAGGGTTGATCCAACCGTTCTGCACTAACTTTCCAGCTACTTCCAGACATCTAAGAGAGAGATAACAGCTCACTGAACATTGCCCTATCGTTCTGTGGTTTCGCGTTCAGAGCGCACCCTAGCCAATAAGTAGGATTGTTCCGAAAGCTCTGACCTCACAACTACAGTCAAGCACCCAAGCTAACATTTGCTAGCTACTTCCAGACACATGAGAGAACAGCCCACTCTGACCATTTTACTCACCCTAGCAGAGCTGGTTAGGCTTTTTTCATGTTATCCAGAGAGAGTTGGTGACTAACTGTGCTGCTGGCATCAATTGAATTACTCTTTGTTGCCAACGTTTAACAGGTGTTGAGTATTCAAACATGCATCAGTTATTCTGTGATCTGGCACACTAAGACGAGAGTCATTTGCTAAGAAACGTAGCTAGATAGCTAGGTAAACAATGAATTCCAATGCATGACGTAATGTTAGTTAGCGAGCCAGCTAGCTAACGTTAGCTAGCTAGCTAACCATACACTTTAACTTGAAATGAAAATACTTTGTCAAAACTAGAGTGGAGTCTTTTGTTTATACATGTAGCTAGCTAGCTAAACAATGGACCATAATCACAACTCATGACATTACTACCCTGCATGAATCTGCAGATAGCTAACCAACTCAGTTCTATAGCTATAACTAGTCAAGCAAATGTGTCTGAGATACGAAGAATAAGATCATACACATAACGTTAGCTAGCTAACAGTACACTTAAAATGAAACCACTTTATATAAATATTTTTATGTTCAAACAGCTCCCCTGTGAAGTCGTGACTTGCGACATATGCCTAGTTTCCTAAATCGGGTCACGTATGAGGCTTTCTATTGGTCAAGGGAGATTTTTTGTCTCTCCCACCTGTGTGCCTATTGGACCTGCATGGTTATATTTGAGCTAGAACTACAGGGGTCATAGCCGCAGGAAGCAGGGGTGCAGAGGGTACTGTAGCACCCCCTGAAAATTCGTAATAAATAAATATATAGCTTACTGTAGCGCGGGCAATTAGTTTTGTTGTTGTCGAAAATGTTTCACATTTCCAAAAGTAGTGCACTGGGCCTTTACTAGTCCTGTACTAGCAGACCAATCTAGTTGTCTCTGTTGTTATCTCTCCAATCTAGTTGTCTCCTCCCCTCAAACTCTTCCCGTGGACCCTTACGAGAGGGGTCCTCAAGTCATGATCAAGTGTCTCTGAATTTCCAAGTACAGAGCCTTTTTGTAGGGCTCAATTTAGAGAATATGACTTAAAGTTCCCTTTAGGTACCTTCTTAGAATTAAGACGCAGTGAAAGGACATGTCAAACATTAACAAGATGTGGCCGAGAGACACTGTTTTTTTTCATATTGACAGTTCTGGCACTTTCTTTAATCTGAGGAATGGTGCACACTTAGCCAGAACGTGTTGCTTCCCCTACTACCACAGTACAACAGCACCATCTATTGGACTGATGGACTAACTACTGCTAAAGCATGTAGAAAATAAGAGTTAGATTGATCCCTGCACGCTGTCGGAGTCTATGGAACAGGTTATTCTCTAACTTTCGCCCTTGGTCATGGTGAAGCTTAGTAGGATAGCCAAATCGAGGAATGAAGTCTTGGGATATCTTCTCGGCTGCAGTTTTTCCTGACTTATTCTTCATTGGGTAGACCTGTGCAAAGCATGTGAAGTGATCGACCAGTAGAAGGATGTAGGATGTTTGCTTGGCTCAAGGCATGTAATCGATAGAGAGCAGCTCAAAGGGTGCACTGCTGGTGATAGAACCCATAGGCGCTTCCTCAGGAACACCGGGATGTTTCTGCTTGATACATGCACACTGTCGGATCACATACTCTTCAACTTCACACTGCATGAATGGCCAGTAGAATCTTTCCCTGACTAGATGGATCACTTTGTCTGCTCTGACATGACCCATGTTGTCATGTAAGTTCTTCAGCACCACTGGTTTCATCTTGCTGGGTAGCACACGTTGCTTTCGTTGTCTAGCCTGTCTGTACAGGATTCCTTTGTCTACCACCAGCTTGTTCCACTTAAGCAAGTCTCCTTGTTTCAGGTCCCATAAGCTTTTTCTCTTTCTCATTTGGATTCCATTCTTTGTTTTTCAGCGAGATAACTTCTCTGGTTGCGGCGTTCTCGTACTGTGCCGCTTTGATGTTCTCTGGTGTGATGGCAGGCACACCTCGAGGTGACACGCCACCATCTGTAGAGTTGAGTTGCAATTCACACACCCACACATCCACGTTTCTTGCTGCTTTGCTTCCTTGCCATAAAGCTGAGACAACTTCTGGCGGAATATATTCTGTGTATTCACCCAAATGGCTTGGGGCGCCAGGGTAGCCTAGTGGCGTTGGACTAATAACCGGACTAGTAACAGGAAGGTTGCAAGTTCAAACCCCTGAGCTGACAAGGTACAAATCTGTCGTTCTGCCCCTGAACAGGCAGTTAACTCACTGTTCCTAGGCCGTCATTTAAAATAAGAATTTGTTCTTAACTGACTTGAATGGCAGAGACCAAGGCTAGTTAAATAAAGGTAAATAAAAAAATGGCTGTAGAGATTGACAGAACAATGTGACAGCATGTCAGTGTCTGCATTCATCTTAACAGATTTGTACTTCAGGTGGAAGTCAGACAACTCCCCGACCCAGCGGTGACAGCAGTCTTGCTGTGCCTAGAACGTAGGTCAACCGGTTGTTGTCTGTGTATACGGTAAAGGTCGGTGCACAGAATAGATTGTTTCTCAACTTGTCACATATTGTCCACTTATGTGCTAAAAACTCAAGTTTGCTCGTGGAGGTGGTACTTTTTCTCTGCTGAAGTTAGCATTCTGGAGCCGTACCCTAGGCAACATAGTTGCACAGCCTAGACTCTCGTTGGAAGCGTCAGTGTAAGTCACAGTCTGGGTATGCAAGTATGGGTGGATGGATTAGCATGTCTACAAGCTTGGCTACGATGGCTCTGTGTACAGATGTCCACTGGACAGCAGTCTTGGAAGGTTGAGGTTGTCCATTGCTCTCTTTTTTTGCCTGGGTTTTGCAATCTGGTTGGTTTGGGCTTGGCAGTTTTACGTCTTGCTTCTTCTGAACTTTGTAGAAGCTTTGGCCAACTGGGAGAAATCCTGGGTGAATGACCTGTAGTAACCAAGGATTCCCAGCAGTGTTTGTGGATCCTTCTCCTTTAGCACCAATACTGCCTCGATTTGGACTCCCTCGCCAGATACCATCCGACCGATGTACCTCACTTGCTGTCGGAAGACTACCGTGCTTCCTCATCCAACACAGCAATCATATCAGGTCCTCCACATGTTCACTTAACGTCTTGGAATAGCAGAGAACATCATCCAAATATGGAGAACAACAGTCGTCGCTCATGCCTTCTAGAACTACTTCCATACACCTCTCGAAAGTGGCTGGGGCATTAGTCAGCGGGAAGGGGACCCTCTCATATAGCCTTCAGGGGGTGCTGAACGTGATATAATGTCTTGGTATCTTTACCACATTAGAGGCTCCATAGGGCACATCTACAAGTTATGGAAATGGCTCCAATCCGCCTGGGCAGTGGCTCTCCATGGTTGGCCTGAACATCATTTTTCCTCCCTCTGGCCAGGCTCTGAATTTGCATTTCACCTCTGCTATTTGACCTGTATGAATGGTCCATTTCTTCATGTGTCATAACTTGAATGGCAGAGACCAAGGCTTCAACAGCTCCCTCTCTGACATTCATCACCTCACTGAGATTGACACCATTAGGTTGTTCGCTGTTTTCTCTGATCAGTTCCTCTATGACATTAAAGACTAGTAGAGGACATTCTACACATCCTGACTGACTAGCACAGGCACATGTATGGCCATTCTTCCATGTTAGTACTCAAAAGCTCCAGGAACACTTCTATCCATCCATCAAAGGGGAAAGCAGTGCTTTTGGCTGCAGTCACGTGGAGTTGGCCGTCAGTTGACAAAGTCTCAAGAGGTTAGATCTTAACACTTGGCAAAGCATTCTCTACCCAGGGCCTCCCTACAATGGTAACCTGTGCCCCCATGTCTAACAACATCTCTGCTTTGACTCCATGGAATAGACAGGAGACGTATATCTATTTCCAATGAGCTGTGAGATGCATTTTACCTTGGGTGTCTTAAATCCAATCAAATGTTATTGGTCACATACACATGGTTAGCAGATGTTACAATCAATATGCTGATAGAATTTAGGTAGCCTTGTTCTCAAATGTGCTTTGTTAAAATCCCCAGCTACAATAAATGCAGCCTCAGGATATATGGTTTCCAGTTTGCATAAAGTCCAGTGAAGTTCCCGGTCGTGGTATTGGCTTGAGGGGGGATATACACGGCTGTGACAATAACCGACGAGAATTCTCTTGGGAGATAATACGGTGGGCATTTGATTGTGAGGTATTCTAGGTCAGGTGAACAAAAGGACTTGAGTTCCTGTATGTTATTACAATTACACCATGAGTCTTTAATCATGAGACATACACCCCTGCCCTTCTTCTTCCTGGAGAGATGTTTATTTCTGTCTGCGCAACGCACAAAGAATCCCGGTAGCTGTACCGACTACAACAGCATACCCCGAGCGAGCCATGTTTCCGTGAAACAGAGTATGTTACAATCCCTGATGTTTCTCTGGAAAGCAACCCATACCCTTTTTTTCTCTACCTTGTTATCTAGAGAATGGACATTAGCGAGTAATATACTCAGAAGTGGTGGGTGGTGTGCGCGCCTCCTAAGACTGACCGGAAGGCTGCTCCATCTATCTCTTCTGCTGCGACGTTGTTTTGGGTCAGCCTCTGGAATCAGTTCAGATGCCCTGGGTGGTTTGGACAAAGGATCCACTTCAGGAAAGTTTTATTCCTGGTCGTAGTGCTGGTAAGTTGATGTCGCTCTGATATCCAATAGTTATTCCTGGCTGTATGTAATAACACTTAAGATTTTCTGGGCTAACAATGTAAGAAATAATACATAAAAAAACTAAATAGTGCAAAGTTTCCTAAGGACTAGAAGCGAGGCGGCCCTCTCTGTTGGTGCCATTGGTGTTGCTGTGTGTGGTGGTGAGACTGGTTTCTCTGTCTTCACACAGTTGGCATGGAGTGGGGAAGTTTTTTTTGCAGAGGTCACTGTCTGTCCCTTGCCAGCGACCTAGACCCATTTCCAGATGTCTGTCTCTTCAAGCAGCTGATGGCTCTGTGGCCTTCTTGACCACAGCGGAAGCAGTGAGGGCAGCTTTCGATTCCCTGATGCGCACATTCTAGACATTTACCTTTGGTGTGGGCCCTGTCTGTTGTTTGTCCTCTGGATGGAGGGTGCAACCCTCACCAACCCAGATATCTGTTCTGCAACAAGGGGTGCTGCAGGCTCTGTACCATTGCTCACAGTGTATTTGGTTGGTAAGGTGTCATTGTTCTTGGTTGGTGTGGTGTCGTTGGGCTTGGTTGAGAACAGTTCATCAAGTTGATCACTCAGGTGAAGCAGGCAGGACAAGCCCTCGTCTTTCAGCTTCAGTAGCTTCTCACCTTTGATTTAGTCCATGATGTAGTATGAACATTTCTGCTTTGTTGTACTCAGATATCTCTGGAATGTCTCCCTCTCTCTCGCCGTCTAGTCCACTGCTAGTACCAACCAAATACACTGTGAGCAATGGTACAGAGCCTGCAGCACCCCTTGTTGCAGAACAGATATCTGGGTTGGTGAGGGTTGCTGATGTGGCACCACTGCTGCCCCGTAGAGAGTATAAGACACATGGTGGTCAAATCTCTGATTCTGGGTCAGATTTTACCTACAGCAGTATATGTGAACAGATAGATGAGGGTCTCACATGTACTAAAAGTAATCAAACCAGGTACTTTCAGGGACATGTTGGCAAACAAAGAAGGTCATACTTTAGCTGAGCTTAAACGCTCAAAATACAAAATTCGTAATATTAAACATTCATGAAAATACAAGTGTCATACATCATTTAAAGACTTAACTTCTTGTTAATCCAGCCCCTTTGTCAGATTTCAAAAAGGCTTTACGCCGAAAGCATACCATGCGATTATCTGAGGGCAGCGCTCTGCATACAAAATAATTAAAAACATTTTCCAAACCAGCAGAGGCGTCACAAAAGTCAGAAATAGCAATAAAAGAAATCACTTACCTTTGAAGATCTTCCTCTGTTTGCAATTCCAAGGGTCCCAGCTACATAACAAATGGTTGTTTTGTTCAATAAAGTCCTTCTTTATATCCCAAAAAAGTATGTTTATTTGGCGCGCTTGATTCAGTAATCCACCTGTTCCACTTGTTCAAAATGCAGACAAAGGAATCCCAAACGTTACCAATAAACTTTGTCCAAACAAGTCAAACAACGTTTCTAATCAATCCTCAGGTAACCTAATATGTAAATAAAAGATACAATATAAGACGGAAAATAGTGTGTTCAATACCGGAGATAAATAACGAAGTGTGCACCCTCATCCACGCGCGCCAAAAGACTCCAGTCAAAATGAGAGCCACCTTGAAAAACTACAAATTCTAGCTCATTTTTCAAAAAAACAAGCCTGAAACCCTTTCTAAAGACTGTTGCCATCTAGTGGAAGCCATAGGAACTGCAATCTGGGAGGATTTTCTTTGATTTTCCCATAGACAGGGATTTCAATGGGTGTACACCCTTAAAAAAATAATTTCCGGATGGATTCTCCTCGGGTTTTCGCCTGCCATATCGGTTCAGTTATATTCACAGACATTATTTTAACAGTTTTAGAAACTTCAGAGTGTTTGCTTTCCACTACTACCAATATATATGCATATCCTAGCTTCTGGGCCTGAGTAACTTTGGGCATGTCAGTCATCCGAACTTCCGAATACTGCCCCCTATCACTAAGAAGTTCATAAGTGCACTTTACCTATAGCAGATTTCCTCATTCACACAATAGAAACACTTAGATTAACATAAACAACTGATGTGTCTGAATATTTCTACACATGTAGAAAACAGATAAACATTACATTCAGTTTGCAATGGCGCACCACCATTTTACCAGCTTGTGAGCATAATTTTATACAAAACCAAGAACATGTCAAACAAACTCAGAAGCCTCAAGTAAATGTATTATATATTAAATTACTTACAGGAAATGGTGAACATTTACTCAGAAAAACCCAAAGTCTCTATGTGAATAAAGATAATATACACTCATTCACTCTCAATCACGTTCTTCCATCACTCAGTCTGACACAAAAATAGCACATAAAACTTTTCCCAAAATGTGATAATCCCTTGACTGGTTTGTTACCTAGCATGTTACTGCGTTCATTCGATATTAGAACGTTTAAACATGCTTCTTCTTCTTTGGGATTGGGTTGGTGGCTCACATGCTAATTTTAGGTGTATACACTGCCACCTACTGTACTAGACAGTGAGGCCAGTCACAGCCTAACTTCATTAACTTCCGGTAATACAAATTTGGGAAAAAGGAAAATAACCCTGCCAACTATTAGCCCTCATAAAAAACACCACCCCATTTCACTATTGAACTCTATCTAATCCTACTCCAGGCCAATAGTATGGGAGGACAGAACACCACCACTCAACAGCCCCTGCAAATAGATGATCGTGGACTTCAGGAAAAAGCAAAGGGAGCACCCCCCTATCCACATCGACAGGACAGCAGTGGAGAAGGTGGAAAGTTTTGTTTTTGTTCCTCTGTGTACATATCACCGACAAACTGAAATGGTCCACGCACACAGACAGTGTGGTGAAGAAGGCAAAACAGCCTTGTTCACCACACCTCAGGAGGCTGAAAAAATGTGGCTTGTCACCGAAGACACTCACTAACTTTTACATGTACACAATTGAGAGCATCCTATCACCGCCTGGTATGGCAACTGCAAAACGCATCACCGGGGGCAAACTACCTGCCCTCCAGGACACCTACAACACCCGATGTCACAGGAAGGCAAAAAAGATAATCAAGGACAATAACCACCCGAGCCACCGAGTTCACCCTGCTTCCATCCAGAAGGCGAGGTCAGTAAAGGTGCATCAAAGCTGGGAAAGAGAGACTGAAAAACAGCTTCTATGTCAAGGCCATCAGACTGTTAAACAGCAATCACTAGCAGAGAGACTACCTACAGACTTGATATCACTAGCCACTTTAATAAATAGAACACTAGTCAATTTAATAATGCCACTTTAAGAATGTTTACATATCTCGCATTACTCATCTCATATGTACATATATACTGTATACTGTATCCTTCACTATCTATTCATTACTATCTATTGCATCTTAGCCTCTCTGTCACTGCTCATCCATATATTTTATAAATTATATATTCTTATCCCATTCCGTTACTAGATTGTGTATATTAGGCTTTGTTGTGGAATTTGTCAGATATTAGGTTTTGTTGTGGAATTGTTAGATATTACCTGTTAGATTGTAACGATTTTCACCTTCCTCTTCTGAGGAGGAGTAGGAAGGATCGGAGCGTGGTAAGTGTGGTAATACGCAGCGTGGTAAGTGTTCGTCATATTTTTTATATAAACTGAACACTACACAAACTGAAAACGAAACAGTTCTGTGTGGAAAACACAGACACAGAAAACAATCACCCACAACCAAAATGGGTAAAACAGGCTACCTAAGTATGATTCTCAATCAGAGGCAACGATCGACAGCTGCCTCTGATTGAGAACCATACCAGGCCAAACACAGAAATACAACATAGAAAAAAGAACATAGACTACCCACCCCAACTCACGCCCTGACCAAACTAACACAAAGACATAATAAAGGAACTAAAGTCAGAACGTGACATAGATACTGCTGCACTGTCGTATCTAGAAGCATAAGTATTTCACTAAAATCGCAATAACATCTGCTAACCATGTGTATGTGACCAATAAAATTTGATTTGATTTGAAATGTTCTGTGTGATCCTCCATTTCATATTTACTCAAAACAAATTGAACTTCCCCTTTTTTTCTTGTCCATCATCAGATCTTCCAAAAAGCTCCATATTTACTCATAATATGTTCCACTTTCCTCCTTTTTTTAATTGTCGTCTTACAGTCCAACTGCAGCGTGTTCATCGCCAGACAATCCACACCTGATTCCACGTCGAAAAACGTATGCTCACTATTTAAACGTGCTGTTACATAAACATAGTGTTAAAGAGAAATGGACACAAAAGTTATCGTCTTGACAGTTCTGGCATTTCTTTATTCTGATGAATAGTGCGCGCATCTGGCCAGAATTTGTTGCTTCCCCACTGCCAGAGTGAAAGAGTGCCATCTATAGGACATTTGGACTAACTACTGCTAAATCAAGTAGAAAATAAGACTGAGATTGCTAAGACAAATAAACTTTGGTAAAAAAAAAAATCTAACCATTACATGTATCTTACACATACAATTATCTGTAAGGTCCCTCAGTCGGGCAGTGAATTCCAAACACAGATTCAACAACAAAGACCATGGTGGTTTTCCAATGCTTCGTAAAGGGCACCGATTGGTAGATGGGTAAAAGAAAATAGACATTGAATATCCCTTTAATCACGGTGAAGTTATTAATTACACTTTGGATGGTGTATCAATACACCCAGTCACTACAAAAATACAGGTGTCCTTCCTAACTCATTTGCCGGAGAGGAAGGAAACTACTCAGGGATTTCAACATGAGGCCAATGGTGACTTTAAAATAGTTACAGGGTTTATTAGCTGTGATAGGAGAAAACGGAGGATGGATCAACAACGTTGTAGTTACTCCACAGTACTAACCTACATGACATAGTGAAAAGAAGGAAGCCTGTACCGAATGAACATATTCCAAAATATGTATCCTGACTGCAACAAGGCTCTAAAGTAAAACTTATGTTTGGGGCAAATCCAACACAAAACGTCACTGAGTACCACGTTTCATATTTTCAAGCATGGTGGTGGTTGCATCTTATTAATGGTATCCTTGTCATCGGCAAGGACTGGGGATTTTGTTTAGCATAGAAAGAATAGAGCTAATCACTGGCAAAATCCTAGAGGAAAACCTGTTTCAGTCTGCTTTCTAACAGACACTGGGAGACGAATTCACCTACCAGCAGGACAATAACAAAAAACACAAGGCCAAATAAACACTGGAGTTGCTTACCGTGACGACATTGAATGATCCTGAGTGGCCTAGTTACAGATTTGACTTAAATCTTGAAAATCTATGACAAGACTTGAAAAAGGCTGTCTAGCAATGATCAACAACAAACATGACAGAACTTGAAGAATTTTAAGCAGCATTATGTGCAAATATTGTACAATCCAGGTGTGCAAAGCTCGAAGAGACTTACCAGAAATACTCACTGCTGAGGGGAGAAAGGCTCATAATAATGGATGGAATGGAGCTAATGGAATGGCATCAAACCATGTGTTCCGCTCCAGCCATTACCATGATTGCATCCTCCCCAATTAAGGTGACACCAACCTCCTGTGTTGTAATTGCTGCCAAATGTGATTCTAAGGTATTGACTCAAGTGTGTGAATACCTGCAGTATGTAAATCACATATTTCCGTGTTTCATTTTCAGTAAATTTGCTAATTTTTCTAAAATAATATTTTCACTTTGTCATCACGTGCAGATGGGTGAGAGAAAATACATATATTTAATACATGTTGAATTCAGGCTGTAACACAACAAAATGTGGAATACTGTAACTCAAGGGATCTGAATACTTTCTGAAGGCACTGTACATATACATTGTTTATATTCCGGACTCTGGTCCAGAAGCTAATTTCCTGCAATTCAATCCATTTTGCTGTTTTTTTGCTGTGTATTTATACACTGAGTGTGCAAAATATTTTGAACATCCTCTCTTTCCATGACATAGACTGACCATGTGAATCCAGGGGAAAGCTATTATCTCTTATTGATGGCACATGTTAAATCCACGTCAATCAGTGTAGATGAAGGGAAGGTGTCGTGAAAATTAATGTATACCGAGAAAGACTTGGACAATTATTCAAACAATTATTTTTATTTCATATCAATTCGTTATTGCAATAAGGAAACTGGTCGACCGCACACTCTAAAGGTGTGTTGTCAAGAGCTTAACCTTACCAAAGAGGTAAAGTTCAGAGTTCTTTATATAGTAGATCTAAAAATGCTTAGTCATGGCTGGTTCCACCCCTCCCATGCTGATTGGGGACAATCACAAGCCACTTTGGGTTCTTTTGGTGGTTATGTACACCTGGTGTTGTTTAAACCCAAATTCAAGGATGATTACGAACAATAAGGAGTTTTGTTCTACCCCCCCCTGATCAGATTCACCTGTCCTCGTTATTGTCTCCACCCAATTCAGGTGTCGCTTGTTTTCCCCAGTGTATTTATCCCTGTGTTTCCTGTCTCTCTGTGTCAGTTCGTAATGTATGTCCAAGTCTACCAGCGGTTTTCCCCGTTTTCCTGCTTTGCCTTTTCTCCTTTTGCTTGTCCTCCCAGTTTTGACCTTTGCCTGTTCTGGACTCTGTACCCGCCTGCCTGACCATTCTGCCTGCCCTGACCTTGAGCGTGCCTGCCACTCTGTACCTCCTAGACTCTGATCTGGTTATGACCTTTTGCCTGTCCACAACCATTCTCTTGCCAATTCCCTTTGGATTTATTAAACATCTTAAACTCCAACCATCTGCTCCCTGTTTCTGCATTTAGGTCTCGCCTAGTGTCATGATACCTCCAAGCTATCTCTATCTCGGTTACACCCACCACATCTTGTCTATGGAATGTCAGGCTGTAACTCAATTGTCAGCTCAAACTCCAGAGGTCGAACTCAACCCCACAGACATAGATGAGAAAGTACTTATCATAGCAATTCAATGCATAAACAGTATTAAACATAATCTTGTTACTGATCTACCATAATCCCCCATTTTGAGATTTCTCTCAATTTAAAAGAAAATTACAAGCTTTAAAAAGACATTACACAGATGAGAAAACCAAATGAGGCATCAAACAAAAACTTAACTTCTTGCGACTATCAAACCCGGATCCGGGAGCGTAATCATAGCCTCAAACGAATTAGCATAACGCAGCGGACATAAATCTTCCTACAAAATCTCCCTATTCATGAAAATCACAAATGAAATATTGAGACACAGCTTAGCCTTTTGTTAATCACACTGTCATCTCAGATTTTCAAAATATGCTTTACAGCCAACGCTAGACAAGCATTTGTGTAAGTTTATCATGGCATAATGCTATGCTAGGCTCTGCTGGCAGCAGGCAACATTTTCACGAAAATAAGAAAAGCAATCAAATTAAATAATTTACCTTTGAAGAACTTCGGATGTTTTCACTCAGGAGACTCCCAGTTAGATAGCAAATGTTCCTTTTTTCCAAAAGCATTATTTTTGTGGGCTAAATAGCTCCCGTTTGTTCGTCATGTTTGGCTGAGAAATCGACCGGAAAATGCGGTCACTACAACGCCAAATAAAAAATCCAAATTAGCTCCATAATATCGACAGAAACATGGCAAACGTTGTTTAGACTCAATCCTCAAGGTGTTTTTCACATAACAATTCGATAATATATCCGTCGGGACAATTGGTTTCTCATAAGAAGCAATTGGAAAAATTGCTACTTGTGTACTTTACGCAAGATTTTCTGCGGGAGCCATCATGTGACCACTTGCTAAATGTGGTCCCTTACGGCTATTCTTCAACATAAATGCGTAAAAAGACGTCACAATGCTGTAGACACCTTGCGGAATACATAGAAAGTGTAAGCTCATTCGTAGCTCATTCACAGCCATATAAGGAGTCATTGGCATGAGGCGGTTTCAAAAAATGTAGCACTTCCTGATTGGATTTTTATCTGGGTTTCGCCTGTAACATCAGTTCTGTTGCACTCACAGACAATATCTGTGCAGTTTTGGAAACGTCAGAGTGTTTTCTAACCAAAGCTGTCAATTATATGCATAGTCGAGCATCTTTTCGTGACAAAATATCTTGTTTAAAACGTAAACGTTTTTTATCCAAAAATATAAATACTGCCCCCTAGTTCCAAAGGTTAAGAATAAAAAGCAGTAGTATATTACCATTGTAAATGACAATCTCTTGGTTCACTGAGTTTTTACCTTAATATGGGCAGGTGGGACGGTAGCGTCCCACCTGGCCAAAATCTTTTTGAAATTGAAGAGCCGCGAAATTCAAACTACAGAATTATAAATATTTAACTTTCATAAAATCACAAGTGTAATATATCAAAATAAAGCTTAACTTCTTGTTAATCCAGCAGCTGTGTCAGATTTCAAAAAGGCTTTACGGCAAAAGCACACCATGTGATTATCTGAGGACAGTGCCCCACATACAAAACCATGAAAAACTTATTTCAACCAAGCAGGTGTGACATGAAAGTCAGAAATAGCAATATAATAAATGCCTTACCTTTGATTATCTTCTCCTGTTGGCACTCCAAAAGGTCCAAGTTACATCACAAATTGTCCTTTTGTTCGATAATGTCCTTTATATCCATAAAAACTCAGTATAGCTGGCACGCTTCAGTCAATAATCCACCCAGTTTCCCTCCATCAAAATGCATACAAAATGAATCCCAAACGTTACTAATAAACTTTTCCAAACAATGTTTATAATCAAACCTTAGGTACCCTAATACGTAAATAAATGATACAATTTAAGATGGAGAATCATTATTGTCTTTACCGGAGAAAAATACCAAAGAACGCACTCTCATTCACAAGCTTGGAAACACAACAGCCAAAATGGGAGCCACCTAGAAAAACTACAATTTCTGGCTCATTTTTTCAAAGCCCAGCATGAAACTCTTTCTTAAGACTGTTGACATCTAGTGGAAACCCTAGGAACTGCAATCGGGGAGGACTTTGCCTTATAATAAAAGTGACAGCCATTGAAAATAGTGGTAGGCTGAATTTTTTGTGGGGGATGGTTTGTCATTGGGGTTTTGCCTGCCATATCAGTTCTGTTATACTCACAGACATAATTTTAACAGTTTTAGAAACTTTAGAGTGTTTCTATCAAAATCTACTAATTATATACATATCCTAGCTTCTGGGCGTGAGTAACAGGCAGTTTACTTTGGGCACGCTTTTCATCCGGACGTGAAAATACTGCCCTCTACCCAAGAGAGGTTAACATAAAATATCCTTCATTGGGAATGATATAAACATTACAATATTGTTTAATAATTAAGAAATTCTCAGCAATCTAAATCAGAGTACATTTTTCATCAGTACGAAACAAAATCATCATGTTGATACTGAGCATACTTCCATTGGTCAGCATGGTAGAAATAACCATTTCCATCCCCATCGCACCATCTGTAGAAACTAAGATTGGCATATGTTGTTGAACAAATCAAGGTAGTGACTCCCGGTTTAAGTAAAATGTATTCCGTTTAGTGCCTAATGAACATGACCCAGGACAAGCTTCATGATCCCACTATTTATAAGGCAATGCCTATGGACGCTATTTTACCATCAGCATAAACCTGCTATAGTTCCTGAGTATTTTCATTATCAAAATAATTCATCAGTTTCATTCTCAGAATCGGATTTCACCCCCTCCATTCACCAGGACATGCTGAGAATAGTGTCAACATCTTTGGTACACAACTTCTTAATACATGTCACAATCAGCATAACAACAATCAAAACAATCAATCCATAATACATGAATTGCTCCACTCGTATAGTTATTAACTGTTACGGATACAGGTATCCTGTGTCTGTGTGTATCCTGTGTGTGTTTCTTTTCTCTCCTTCTCCCCTCACAGGTGAAAATCATTACTCCCCAATCAGTCAACAATCAACCCATCAATCAGAAGACACACCTCCTCCTGTTTCCTACCCTATCACAGTTCCTTCCCCATGGTTTAAAAACCCCATCATTTGTTTGTTCAAGAGCTCAATCTTTGTAATGCCATGTTGGTAGACAGCTGTTCTTGGTAGATTTCAGGAGAGCTCAATCTTTGTAATGCCATGTTGGTAGATAGCTGTTCTATATAGATTTCAGTAGCTCAATCTTTGTAAATGCCATGTTTGTAGATCTTGGTTCTTCACTCGCTCTCTGTGTATTAATTAACCTCTCTTTTGTTTGAGCACCTCCATAGCACTTTGTCATCACCTGTGAGTATTGTTTTGGGTATGGTGTTTGCTGGTGGGAAAAGGGGGAAACCAAGACAAGTCGCCCATGGGCATACACTACCCGTAGGTAAACTTTGTTAACACACACTAGTTAGAACTGGGTGGACCACCCACTGTATTTTTGGTTAGTTAGTTAGCTGTTGTTGAAATAGGCTAGTCTAGCTTAGGGGTGTTTTTGCATATTTGTTTCTTTCCTTGGGTCCAGCTCAGCCCCTTTTCCTGCTCCCCCCCCCCATTACTGTGTGTTTTATAAATAAACCCTGAGTTTGACGGTATTATTTCAGTTGTCGTGGTTATTTCGTTCACTTATACTTTGTCACTATTATTATTTACATGAGTTATGTTAGGGGTCTCACTACCATCCCCCCCTAGACTGTTGGGCCAAAAGGGATTCGTAACATAAGTGGGGGCTCATCCGGGATCTGTCTTTACTGACACCCATGCCGCTCATGTAGATTGTTGTAGTGGTATAGTTCAGTGTTGAGCGTCATAGCTGAAGTAGCATTAGTGTTTGCTATTTTCGTTGGCTCTTGTGAAGTAGTTTAAGATGGCTACTTTTGATTTGAAATCCTTTTTGGATAACCCTTCGTGGGAGGTTTTTGACAAATGTCGTAGAGTTGATTTAGTGACCTTGGCTGACCATTATTCAGTATCGTTTTCGCAGAGTTTAGTTAAGGCGGAGGTTAAACAGCTAGTATTAAATGTATTGTTGGAAGAGCAGGTGCTTGTGTTACCGCTGCCTGAGTCTACTAACCCTGTAGGGGATGTAACTGCTCCTATAAGCCCATTGGTATCTGATAATGAGGGTGAGGCTAAAACACCAGCCACATTGTCCCATTTTGATCCACTGTCAAACGGTGATGCCAGAAGGGATGTCCGTTTAGCACAGTTACAACTAGAGGTGGAAGAGAGAGCCCAAATTAGGCGAGAGACTCTCCAGTTGGAGATGTGTAAAATTGAGGCAGAAAAAGAACGAGAACAACGGCATTTAGATTTGGAGATGTGTAAAATGGAGGCAGAAAAAGAACGAGAACAGAGGCAGATGACGTTTAAAATGCGCCAGATGGAACTGGAGGCAGAGACAGCGAGGCTAGCCTTCGTTCCTACTGTTCCTGTTAGTGAGTCGTCCTCACCAGCTGTGTCCTCAAACACGTTTGACATTAGTAGGCAGATTGCCTTAGTACCTTTGTTCAGAGAGTCGGAGGTTGACTCCTATTTTTGTGTATTTGAGCGTATAGCCGTAGCATTGAAGTGGCCTGAAGAGGTATGGTGCCTATTACTTCAGTGTAAATTAACTGGTAAAGCCCAAGAGGTTTTGTCAGCGCTACCTCTGGAGGACAGTTTGAATTATGAAGTGGTCAAAGCTACTGTTCTTCGTGCCTATGAGCTTGTGCCTGAGGCATACCGACAGAGATTTAGGTCTCATAGAAAGTCTTCTAGTAAGACTTATGTGGAATTTGCTAGAGACAAGGGAAATCTGTTTGATAAATGGCATGCTGCTAGTAAGGTAACTGATTTCAACTCTCTCCGGGAGTTAATCTTGTTGGAAGAGTTTAAAAATTGCTTACCCGAACGCATTGTAGTTTACCTAAACGAACAGAAAGTATCCTCCCTGGCAGAAGCGTCTGTGTTGGCAGACGAGTTTGTGTTGACGCACAAGAGTGTGTTTTCGGCTCAAACTGAGAGTAGAACCACTGAGTTTCCTACCTTTAGCCCTAGTCGACCAGCAGTAGTATATCAAGCACGCCAGAAGAATGAGCGTTCCTGTTTCTATTGTCATAAAGTGGGACATATGATTAATGATTGCTTCCTGCTTAAACGCAAACAAGGGATGCCTCTTCGTGCCAAGCCACCAACAGGTGTTGCTCTAATTCGTACGGTTGTGAGGTCTGCAACAAAACAGGTGCCTCAGGGTAACTGTAGTTTGAAAGACCCAGTCCCCGACCGTAGTTATGAACCATTCATTTCCGATGGGTTTGTGTCCCTAACGAATGACGAAGCGTCTCAGCGTCCGGTTAAAATCCTTAGAGATACTGGTGCGGCGCAGTCGTTTATATTGTCTGATGTGTTGCCCTTATCTGACGATACATACTGTGGTTCCAGTGTGTTAGTGCAGGGTATTGAAATGGGTTTTGTCCCAGTGCCGTTGCACTTTGTGAAAGTACACTCTGAGTTAAGCAGTGGAATATTCAGAGTGGGGGTACGTCCTAAGTTGCCAGTGAAAGGTGTGACCTTTATAATGGGTAACGATATTGCCGGAGGAAAGGTAGTACCCGTATTGGAAGTATTGGATAAAAGTGACCACTCTCTCTCGAATGAGTTGGCACAGAGTTATCCACATGTGTTCCCCGCTTGTGCTGTCACTCGTGCTCAGGCACTACAAGAGTGTGACGTGATAGATTTGTCGAACACTGTTCTGTTCAAAGAGGATGATCAAGAGGATGGATTGTGTGATACCTCTGAGAAGCTGATCACCTCTGACAAACAGCCCAGGAAAGAATCAAAGTACGTTGAAGTTATTGCTGATGCAATATAGTTACCAGTTACTCGTGAGCAGCTGATTGCTAACCAAAAGGTTGACAACAAGCTTGCTAAATGTTTTTCTAGTATTGTCTCGTTAGAAGAGGTGAAGAAGAAGAATGTGGCTTACTTCATTGATGGTAATCTCCTCATGCGTAAATGGAAATCCCATGTTGACGCGGGTGGAGATTGGAATGCTGTTTACCAAATAGTGATTCCTACAGCCTTTCGACAAAATGTGTTATCCCTTGCTCATGATCACCAGTGGTCTGGTCATTTAGGAATTACAAAGACGTATGATCGGATCCTTCGACATTTTTTTTGGCCGGGTTTAAAACAAGATGTGGCTCAGTTCTGTCGGACATGCCACACCTGTCAGATAACAGGAAAACCAAATCAGGTTATTCCTCCCGCTCCTCTGTGTCCTATACCTGTCATAGGTGAACCATTTGAGCATGTGGTGGTTGATTGTGTCGGACCGTTACCGAAGACAAAATCGGGTAACCAGTTTTTGTTAACGATAATGTGTATGGCTACAAGATACCCCGAGGCTATTCCTCTGAGAAGGATTACAGCTCCGATAGTGAGTAAAGCCTTAATAAAATTCTTCACGACATTCGGGTTACCGAAGGTGGTACAAAGCGATCAAGGTACCAATTTCCTATCCAAGCTCTTCAAGCAGGTGTTGAAATCCTTATCAATTACGCACCGTGTATCAAGCGCCTATCACCCAGAGTCTCAGGGTGCGCTTGAAAGATGGCATCAGACACTGAAGTCTATGCTACGTAAATATTGTTTGGAATCTGAGAAAGATTGGGATGAGGGAGTTCCTCTAGTTTTGTTTGCTGCTCGTGAAACTGTGCAGGAGTCCCTAGGTTTCAGCCCGGCTGAACTAGTGTTTGGTCACACAGTAAGAGGACCAATGAAAGTCCTTAAAGAACAGTTCTTGTCCCAAGAGTTGTGTACCAGAGATGAGAATGTGTTGGACTATGTTAGTCGCTTTCGTGAGCGCCTACACCAAGCTTGTGCTCTTGCAAAGGAAGCTCTGTCTTCCTCACAGAGGAGCATGAAAAGACACTATGATAAAGAGGCTGTTTCTCGTCCACTACAGCCAGGTGACCAAGTACTGGTGTTATTACCTGTTCCAGGATCTTCACTGTCAGCTCGTTTCTCTGGTCCTTATTTAATTGAAAAGAAAATAAGTGAAACTGACTATGTGCTTCAAACTCCTGATAGAAAACGCCAATCTCGTGTGTGTCACATTAACATGTTGAAAGCATACCACACCCGACCCATCACACAGTTAGATAGTTCAAAAACAGAGGAAGGTACTGCTGTCTCCTCTGCTACTACTGCGATGATAGTGGACTGTCATATTGATGATGGTGGCTTGGAGTTGCGCAATACTCAGCAGCAGTGTGTTAGATTGCCCAACTCAGAAATGCTGCTGTCTATCCAGTCAGGTCTGGTTCATTTAACGGATGGACAGGCTAATGATATTGTGAGGCTACTACACAGTTTTCCATGTCTCTTTAATGACGTTCCTACTCGCACAAATGTGATGGAACATGACATTAATGTTGGAAATGCTACACCTATCAAGCAACACCCATATCGTATCAACGCTTCCAAGAGGAAGATAATGAGGGATGAGGTGAAATATTTGTTGGAGAATGACCTGGCTACGCCAAGTTCAAGCCCTTGGAGTTCTCCTTGCATTCTGGTTCCTAAACCTGATGGTACGTCCAGGTTATGTACGGATTATCGAAAGGTAAATTCTGTCACAATGCCAGATTCGTTCCCGTTACCCAGACTGGATGACTGTATCGATACTATTGGTGCTGCTAAGTATGTAACCAAGTTGGACCTCTTAAAAGGTTACTGGCAGGTTCCGTTAACTTCACGTGCTTCTGAGATTTCTGCCTTTGTGACCCCAGACAACTTCCTTCAGTACTCAGTCATGGCTTTTGGGATGCGAAATGCACCAGCCACTTTCCAACGACTGGTTAACTCTGTATTAGCTGGCGTTCCTAATTGTAGTGCATACCTTGATGACCTAGTGATTTATTCGTCTGAGTGGTCAGATCATGTTGACTTGCTAAGGGTAGTATGTGAACGGTTGGCAGCTGCTTCTCTAACCCTGAACTTGGCAAAGTGCGAGTTTGGGAAGGCTACTGTTACCTATCTCGGTAAAGAGGTTGGCCATGGACAGGTGCGCCCTGTTGATGCCAAGGTCTTGGCTATAACTGCATTCCCTGCACCTACCACTAGACGAGAGCTACGCCGCTTTTTAGGGATGGTTGGCTACTACCGTAGCTTCTGTAAAAATTTCTCTGCGGTAGTTGCTCCATTGACTGATTTGCTCAGTCCGGCAAGACCATTTGTGTTGTCCCCTGATTGTAAGAGAGCTTTTGAATCAGCGAAAGCACTCTTATGTAGTACCCCTGTACTTGCTGCTCCGGATTTTGAACACCCGTTCAAGCTTGAGGTAGATGCTAGTGCCAGAGGTGCTGGTGCTGTTCTACTGCAGCAGGACAAGAGTGGAGTAGATCATCCCGTTTGTTATTTTTCACGTAAATTTAATAAATGTCAAACAAACTATGCGACAATAGAACAAGAAGCTCTTGCTTTGTTGTTGGCTCTGCAATACTTCGAAGTATACATTGGTTCCAGTGCCCTACCAGTGATTGTGTATACTGACCATAACCCCTTAGTTTTTCTCCACCGAATGTACAACCAGAACCAGCGCCTTATGCGTTGGGCGCTGATTGTACAAAATTATAATTTGGAGATCCGCCACAAAAAGGGTTCAGATAATGTGTTGGCAGATGCTTTGTCTCGTGTGTGTGAAGATGATTTCAGTATGTTTTGCAAGGTTGTTGATTTGTTGTGAGGGTTCTTTTAAATACTGTAGTCGCAATCCCCCCTAGGGTTGCTCTTTTAAGGGTGGGAGTGTTACGGATACAGGTATCCTGTGTCTGTGTGTATCCTGTGTGTGTTTCTTTTCTCTCCTTCTCCCCTCACAGGTGAAAATCATTACTCCCCAATCAGTCAACAATCAACCCATCAATCAGAAGACACACCTCCTCCTGTTTCCTACCCTATCACAGTTCCTTCCCCATGGTTTAAAAACCCCATCATTTGTTTGTTCAAGAGCTCAATCTTTGTAATGCCATGTTGGTAGATAGCTGTTCTTGGTAGATTTCAGGAGAGCTCAATCTTTGTAATGCCATGTTGGTAGATAGCTGTTCTATATAGATTTCAGTAGCTCAATCTTTGTAAATGCCATGTTTGTAGATCTCGGTTCTTCACTCGCTCTCTGTGTATTAATTAACCTCTCTTTTGTTTGAGCACCTCCATAGCACTTTGTCATCACCTGTGAGTATTGTTTTGGGTATGGTGTTTGCTGGTGGGAAAAGGGGGAAACCAAGACAAGTCGCCCATGGGCATACACTACCCGTAGGTAAACTTTGTTAACACACACTAGTTGGAACTGGGTGGACCACCCACTGTATTTTTGGTTAGTTAGTTAGCTGTTGTTGAAATAGGCTAGTCTAGCTTAGGGGTGTTTTTGCATATTTGTTTATTTCCTTGGGTCCAGCTCAGCCCCTTTTCCTGCTCCCCCCCATTACCGTGTGTTTTATAAATAAACCCTGAGTTTGACAGTATTATTTCAGTTGTCGTGGTTATTTCGTTCACTTATACTTTGTCACTATTATAATTTACATGAGTTATGTTACGGGTCTCACTACCATCCCCCCTAGACTGTTGGGCCAAAAGGGATTCGTAACATTAACATACTAACAACTTACTAAAATCAATCAGTCAGTTTACTCAGTTTACAACCCATAATTAAAACCCAATTAATTATCCAACCAAAATGTAGAATGACATTGCTCAGTGATTCACATTGGTTCTATCACTCAAAGTTAAAACCCTCAACACTGGCAGAATGTACATTTATATTAACATACAACATATTCATTTTGTGATTCTAGTATTAACTTTCTCATCATAATTATAATGCATTCTTAGTCTAAATTACTATACATGTAGCAGTTTGTAGACCTCCACAATCAACCCGATTCCCCAAAATAAACCATTTTAAACAAGTCTAAATAAACTATGGGCACTAAATCAACTACGGCACTCAATTTCCAGGCTTCTCTTCATTGCCTTCTTCAGATAGCTTGGCCCATAATAATGTCCCAAATACAATGTCTCACCTGAGCCCCACCACAATGCCTATTATGTCTTGTCCATTTTCCAACCAGTATACCAACAATATGAGAGAAATTTTGGAACAGATCTCTCTCCATGCTCGCTCCACGTGGACACATGTCGCACTCCTGAGAGAAAGTGCATGAGAGAAAGGGCAGTTGATAGTTTTGACTGGATGCCGTGTACAGGTTGCTGGCTCAGACTCGGGTCTCTCAGTAGAGGTGGTGCAGGACAGGGCCATATTGAATGCCTTTGTCGCTCTTCTTCAGCCGGTAAAAGGGGGTTTTGAGGTCCACACCGTTTGGTCAAATTGTCCCTTCCATACATGAAGGGCACTTTTTGGCATTTGCCATATGACCGATGAGAATCTCCATATTGCAAATGTACGGTCCCTTACTAGACGTCCACAAATGTTTTTAAAATTTGCCGACGGCTGCGGGCCGTGCACCGGGGCCAGATCTTCCGTGAAGTCATCAAACAAAGTCTCTCTGACATTCGGTTTCCGTTTTATAAGTTTCAAATTTTGGTCATTTTTCCACTGTCCCGGTAAATTCCACCAGATGGCGAATGGAATCTTATTGCAAATGTACAAAACATCACCAATCACGACATGGCCATTTCTCCTAAACGGAAAAGACTTTGAAGACGAAACTTGGTGAGCATAGGTTGGACTAATGGACTGTTTGCCCAGAAACAAGATGGCGTGGAGGCCTCAACGCTTCTTGAGTTAACTTGTTATGGCTGCAATCCCGATATCGGGATAAGTGTCATCAATAACCGCTGAATAGCATAGCGCTACATACAAAAAATATTACTATAAATATTTATATTCATGAATTCACAAGTGCAATATAGGAAAACACAGCTTGGCCTTTTGTTAATCCAAATGTCATGTCAGATTTTGAAATTATGCATTACAGCGAAAGCAATCCAAGCATTTGTGTAAGTTTATCGATCGCACAAAAAAACATTAAGTACACTTAGCATCAGGTAGCTCGGTCATGAAAATCAGAAAAGCAATCAAATTAATCGTTTACCTTTGATGATCTTCGTATGTTTTCACTCACGAGACTCCCAGTTACACAACAAATGTTCCTTTTGTTCCATAAAGATTATTTTTAGATCCAAAATACCTCAGTTTGTTTGTCGCGTTATGTTCAGAAATCCACAGGAAAGAGCAGTCACGACAATGCAGATAAATTCCAAATAGTTTCCATAATGTCCACAGAAACATGTCAAACGTTTTTTTATAATCAATCCTCAGGTTGTTTTTAAAATATATAATCGATAATATATCAACCGCAGATGTCTTTCACAGTAGGAGAGGGAAAAGCAATAGCTGTCCAAACTCTGGTGCACGAGCAAAAATCATGTGACCACTTGACTCGATGTTATTGTTCTGGCTCATTTTTTTTTTTAAAGCCTGAAACTATGTCTGAAGACTGTTGACACCTTGAGGAAGCGATAGGAAAAGGAATCTGGTTCATATCCCTTTAAATGGAGCAAAGGGAGGCTATGGAACATGGAGTTTTCAAAATAGAAGCCACTTCCTGCTTTGATTTTCCTCAGGGTTTCACCTGCAATATCAGTTCTGTTATACTCACAGACAATATTTTGACAGTTTTGGAAACTTTAGGGTGTTTTCTATCCAATACTATTAATAATATGCATATATTAGCAACTGTGACTGAGGAGCTGGCCATTTACAATGGGCACCTTTTCATCCAAGCTACTCAATACTGCCCCTGAAGCCATAAAAAGTTAAGGCCATTTTTCTGGGATTAGAGGTCAAAAACAAAAATAGAGCACTAATTAGACCAGTTCATGTCAAAGTACTATGGTGTCAGGAAAAAAAAGAACCATCCATTTATCTATCGTAATTTAAGAGAAATTGTACAATGTACAATTGGTGATGGTCAAAGAAATGTGTTTGCTTTTCCTAAAAAGTTACAGATCCAGTTGCTGCGTGTTCAGACAAATACGTTAAGGCGGGTTTCGGAGCTCTGCGAGATTTCTGTGATTTTCTGTGATTTTCTGAAATCCACATACTCATTCAACCCTCTGTAAATCAGTCAGTTCTTAACGGGAAAGACTTCAAATTCAAAATTCTGTAAGAACCAAGGAGGATATGTGTTCACTTTCAGCTTCCTGTGTCAACCGGAAGTGCCTTAAATTGGGGTCATAGGGGCTGTTTTGAAGGGTTAAAAAGGTCACATCTTTCCAAAACTTCATATGTGTGATTAGGTAACCTTCATGAACTGTAAATCAGTAATTTCTCCCAACAGCATTCAAAGAAAAAACTCTCACACACACACACACACACACACATAAAGGATGGAGTGACACCGTGTGGGGCTTAAAGACACACAGAGCCTGCAATTGCATTACCATAATCTCTAGGCTGTGCCGAGTTCAACGAGATGCCCCGATTGACCGTAGCTCACTCGGTCTGAGCGCAGCCACTGTGAAAAAACAGTAGGCCCAAAATGAAGCCTGGACCTAAATTTCAGGTACTTTTGGGTGACCGCGGGAGAACCGTTAGGGTTAGAAGCACAATTCGACCTCAGGAATGTTCCTGAGGTCCTCCCGATCTATGCAAGCCTAACCTTGACTGTGTGGCATTAACCCTTAACAGAGAAAGGAAGGTGTTTGCATCTAACAGTTTGCAATGACTTCTCTCCCCACAGGAATACATTGCCTGCTAACCTAAATTCAACCTGGTGCCTATGTGGGTTATGAATGCCTTATGAACCTGTCTTCGATGACAATTCATCAGGCCACTATGAGGTCTACCTGTGTCGATTCTAAGCTTCCTGGAGCAACCGGAAGTGGTTAAATTCACCCTAAAGTTGTTTGATATACCCAACCTGCAGATTGTGAAAACACTGCATTCAATCAACCCTGTGTAAATCAGTCAATTCTTAACATAAAGACTTTAAAGTCAGGATTCTGTAAAAGCCTACCCCAATGAGGATATGTGTTTACTTTCAGCTTCCTGTGCTAACCGGAAGTCCCTTAACCTGTCTGGGAACGAACCTCGTTCCGCTGGCGGAACCCCTCGCCAACAGCCAATGAAATTGCAAATATCCCGTTTACTACGGGAACGTTATTTTTCCAAAAATGAAAATACTGCCCCCTAGTCACAAAAGGTTAATGCAACCGATGTGTCAGATTTTAAAAAAACTTTACTGAAAAAGCATAATCTGAGTACGGCGCTCAGACGACAAATCAAGCCAAACAGATATCCGCCATGTTGTAGTCAACATTAATCAGAAATAGCATTATAAATATTCACTTACCTTTGATGATCTTCATCAGAATGCACTCCCAGGAATCCCAGTTCCACAATAAATGTTTGATTTGTTCGATAAAGTTCATAATTTCATCATCCAAACACCTCCTTTTGTTCGCGCGTTTAGTAAACAAATCGAAACTCACGAGACGCGGGCAATTCCAGCGGAAATGTTGGACGAAAATTCCAAAAAGTTATATCACTGGTCGTAGAAACATATCAAACAATGTATAGAATCAATCTTTAGGATGTATTTATCATAAATGTTCAATAATGTCCCAACCGGAGAATTCCTTTGTCTGTAGAAAAGCAATGGAACGAGAGGTAACTTTCTCATGACCGCGTGTCACGAGCCCGTGGCTCTCTGCCAGACCTCTGACTCATTCCCCTCTCATTCAGCCCCCTTTCATAGTAGAAGCATCAAACAATGTTCTAAAGACTGTTGATATCTAGTGGAAGCCTTAGGAAGTGCAAGATGACCAATGTCCCACTGTATCTTCAATGAGTTGAAAAACTACAAGCCTAAGATTTCCCACTTCCTGTTTGGATTCTTTCTCAGGTTTTTGCCTGCCATATGAGTTCTGTTATACTCACAGACATCATTCAAACAGCTTTAGAAACTTCAGAGAGTGTATCCAATAATACTAATAGTATGCATATATTAGCATCTGGGACTGAGTAGGAGGCAGTTTACTCTGGGCACGCTTTTCATCCAAAAGTAAAAATGCTGCCCCCTAGCCCAAACAGGTTAAATTGGGGTCATAGGGGCTGTTTCGAAGGGTTAAAAAAGTCAGATCTTCATACGTGTGATTATGCAACCCTCATGAACTGTAAATCAATAATTTCTCCCATCAGATTTCCAAAAAAAGCTCACACACACACAGCAAGGACGGAGTGACACAGTGTGGGGCCTAGAGACACACAGAGCCTGCAATAGTTACCTTCGTTCGAACTATCAAAGAACCTTCAGACCTAGAGCTCTGAAGCTTTAGAAACTTGTTCTAGAGCTCAAGTCGATAGTGCACGGTGAGCTATGTGGCTCTAGAAGGTTCTCAGACCGAAAAACAGCCTCGTACATTTGCAATAACTTCAATTAATTTTGACCATCACGAAAATTACGACATTTAGAAAAGTCCCAGAGTCGCAAGACTAGGTGCATTGAAACTACCTCGGCCCATAGAGACGGGCCCTAACGTTTCTGTCCGATAGCTCATTTCAGGACCCCGTAGCAACGCCCGGAAAATGTGGATTTTCAGCACCAATTAAGGTCGCTGCTTGGGCTCCAAATGACCTATCGAGCCGAAACTTGGGTTTCGGGGTCGCCTCAGCTAGGCCTACACATAATGTCAGAACTGGACCCGCAGCTAGAACGTAACTATGTGTTTTATGTTTTTATTATTGTTTAAACTAAAGGCGCTGTGAATTTTTGGCCTGCTCTGGAATATGTGATAGTTGGCTTCTAAACGAGTTGGAAAAAGTGGGTGTGGTGTCAGTTTGTAACAGTTTGGTGTCAGAATGATATCTAATTGACTGATGGACGGTGTCTTGCTGGCTGACTTTTGTACATTTGCAATATGTTTAAACAGTGATAGACCATCACCAAATTGACATTTTGAAATCAAAACCAATGAGTGTTAGAGAGGAATCAAAATCACTGCCCGGCTATCCCGAGTTTATCGGGCCAGTCAATTTCGCATTCCTGCAGGATTTTTGAGCATGTCAAATTTGTGATGGTAAATGCCCATTGAAACATATTGCAAATGGACAGCCATGCACCTGGTGATTGGAAATTGTTAAAAAACAACAGTCCCACTTCTCTCATGACACCATTGAGCGATGCAAAGAAACAACTATCACTGCCTGGCCATCCTGAGTTCATCGGGCCAGTCAATTTTGCATTTCTGCTGTTTTTTTGAGCATGTCAAATTCGTGATTGTAAATTCCCATTGAAACATATTGCAAATGGACAGTACATTTGTAATAAGATTCAACAGAGAAAAAACATCTCCAAATGGACATGATGAAATCAACACATTTTTTGAGCATGTCAAATTCATAATGGTAAATGCCCATTGAAATATTGAAACATATTGCAAATGGACAGTGATGGTGATTGGAATGGGTTACCAGGAGCACATTTTTAAAATGTTTTTAATGCCTTTAGGGGGAGCAAGGGGTCTACGGTTGGGTAGGGAGCACGCCCCACCCATGCCCATCCAATAGGGGGCGCCCCTGGTTATTTTTGACATTTTTCAAAAAATATCGAACAACAGAGTCCCTCTTCTCCCTCATCATAAATGACAAATATACCATATAGGTTGATTCATGGCTTAACATAGTGCTATATATCATTTGGGCAGTATAAATGCCATTTGGACATGGTTCACTGACTTTTGGGTTTGGAAACCGTCTTCCTAAGATCGTACATGGCAAATGGACATACCATCCTGATTTGGCACTTTCATATTGCGTTTGGACATTTCTTATGGCATTTGGCAGTGGTTCACTGATTTTTGACTTGGACTTTTGACTTCCTATGAAATCATTGCAAATGGACAAAATACATGGCTTATGGACAAGTAAAAAAAAAGATGACAATACAATATGACAAAGGTATGTTCATACAGTTCTTATACATGTATAATTGACAAAGAAATTGAAAGATTTTCGAAAAAAGTTCCAGAAAGCACTTTTTTTAAGGGGGTGATAAGTTTCACAGTTTCACATAAATCACATTTTCAAAATTTGACCCTTGGGTCTTGACTTGATGTGCATTTGCAATATGACAATTTACTGTGGAGCGCGCTTGCTATCTATTGGATTTTTGCTGTGTGACACTTGGCATTTGCCATATGACATTTGCAATACGTTTTAAATGAAATGCCGTTCATTTGAGTGGTATTGTACATCGTGTCTATGTTTCGTACGGTGCCAATAAGTTCCCATTCATTTTTGTCCATTTCAGGGGGGTCTTCCCTTACATGCTTCTAGATACCATTCTCTGTAATTATCACTATTACAAATTACCTTCAAATCAGTATTACATATGAGCTTTAAATCATCACCCAACGTTTTCCAGTGAGGGTGATCAAAACACACTAGAAAGTCAGGACAGAGGTCAAAGGTCATTCAAACCCTTCAAATAAGTATTTATTTCTCTATTAGATTAACTATTGAAAAACAGTCAAACGTTTCATACATTTTGTATCCAAGGGTTACAGTAAATTTATTCAGTATATTTCTTATCAAAATAATTCAGATGTTCAATTAAAACTTCAGAAAATTCAATTTGTGTGCACCTTTAAATATATTGTCTCTAACCCGTGAAAAACCCACTAAAACCAAATTAAATAGACAATAAATCAGACATAGCATTAAAAACCCTAAACAATATTCATAATGAGGTTTTTAGAAGGTAATTTAAGCATTGAGACAATTGAGAAATGGATTGTGTACTGTATGTATGCCGTTCAGATGGTAAATGAGCAAGATAAAATATTGAAGCGCCTTTGAACGGGGTATGGTAGAAGGTGCCAGTGTTATATAAATAATCAAATATCAAGCATTACTAGCAGGCCAACGCTCTGGTTAAACCGGATGTCCTCAGATAACTCTGGGCCCAGTATCCTCAGTCAAGTTTAGAGCCTACATGCAATAACATGATTATCCGAAGGACACATGGCTGCCATCACTCCTATATACTCCCCGGTAAACTACAAAGAACATCCTGCAACAATAACGAGCTTAGAGTGCCAAACTATTTCACTGACATTGACCCTTGCATGCACTCCTGCAAAAACAGGAAACGCCTGAGCCTAAAGCAGACACTGCCAGTCCCCCTATCTCACGCTTCCTTGACACACAAACATTTCATGAGCACGCACACGCACACTCCACTCCCCTCTACTGGTCGGGTGCCAAGTGCAGAGGACTCTGCTGTGCACCAATGGGGCTCCTGCTCTGGCTAGAGCAGGCCCGCCTCCAACCTTCACCGACCAGTCAGAAGACAGAACTACAAGAATCAACCTACGTCATTCTATGTACAAAATCCGCTGCACACTCTGTTTAACCTGTTGCGACGACCAAACCCGGATCCGGGATTCTATTTATAGACCTAAGCTCATTACCATAACGCAACGTTAACTATTCATGAAAATCGCAAATGAAATGAAATAAATATGCTATCTCTCAAGCTTAGCCTTTTGTTAACAACACTGTCATCTCAGATTTTCAAAATATGCTTTTCAACCATAGGAAAACAATCATTTGTGTAACAGTAGCTAGCTAGCGTAGCATTTAGCGTTAGCATTAGCGTTAGCATTTAGCAGGCAACTATCACAAAAACAAGTAAAGCCTTCAAATAAAATAACTTACCTTTGAAGAACTTCTGATGTTTTCAATGAGGAGACTCTCAGTTAGATAGTAGATGCTCAGTTTTTCCAAAAAGATTCTTTGTGTATTAGAAATAGCTCCGTTTTGTACATCACATTTGGCTACCAAAAAAAAAAAAAAAAAAAACGAAAATTCAGCCCTCAAAACGCGAACTTTTTTCCAAATTAACTCCATAATATCGACTGAAACATGGCAAACGTGGTTTAGAATCAATCCTCAAGGTGTTTTTCCACATATCTCTTCAATGATATATCCTTCCTGGAAGCCTGGTTTCTCCTTGCTCTCAAATGGAAAAATAATTGCACCTGGCTTTACGCTCCAATTTCGACGCAAGGGACACCAGGCGGACACTTGGAAAATGTAGTCTCTTATGGTCAATCTTCCAATGATATGCCTACAAATACGTCACAATGCTGCTAACGCCTTGGGAGAACGACAGAAAGTGTAGGCTCATTCCTTGCGCAATCACAGCCATATAAGGAGACAATGGAAAACAGAGCTTCAGAAATCTGCTCATTTCCTGGTTGACGCATCATCTTGGTTTCGCCTGTAGAATGAGTTCTGGGGCACTTACAGGCAATATCTTTGCAGATTCTGAAACTTCAGAGTGTTTTCTTTCAAAAACTGTCAAGAATATGCATAGTCGAGCATCTTTTCGTGACAAAATATCGCGCTTAAAACGGGAACGTTTTTTATCCAAAAATGAAATAGCGCCCCTAGAGATCAAAGAGGTTAAGCACCCTTTTTCAGCTGACTCCTTCTGAGCCAAATGAATAGGGTCCGTGCACGTTAAACTGCTAGGACAAGATATCTTTGACCTTAATAAACTGCCTTTTTGCTATACTTGATTCCACTATGTCCAGCGTCTTGATTTGGTCTCTTTCTCTCGTAGTTAAACATCAACACCAGGCATACCAGTTTGTGTCAATAATTCCTATGCTGCTGGGTTTTACATGCTCAACGGTTAATAATAAAGGAAAATATACAAATGTACAGTACCAGTCAAAAGTTTGGACACACCTACTCATTCAAGAGTTTTCTTTATTTGTACTATTTTCTACATTGTAGAATGATAGTGAAGACATCAAAACTATGAAATAACACATATGGAATCATGTAGTAACCAATAAAGTGTTAAACAAATCTAAATATATTTGAGTAGTTAGATTCTTCAAAGTAGCCAACCTTTGCCTTGATGATAGCTTTTGACAACCCATACACTTCGATTTGATTTGTCTCTTTCTTTGTCACTCAGACAGGAAGAGGTGTGACAATGATAGAAGATGTACATCTACATCAAAGAACAGAATTAGCCAATCAATATAATCTACAGTACATTTTGTTCAGTGGGAGAGGCTGACAACAAAAAGAGGAAAGGGAGAAATAAGAAAAAAGGACATGTATTTTTCAGTAATTCATTTGAGCTTTCCTATTTCCTGCCATAATCTCTGCTCTGTTTCCCCTGAAACGTCAGATCCGGCAAACAAAGCAAACAAATTACACAGTCAGTCTTGATTGCAGCAGAGCACTGATGGTTTATGATGTGCCCTGAAAGCACAAGAGGAGATACTTTCTTCTCAACAGACACATTTTAAATTCTTCACTACCCAATACCAGTGTACTAGCTATAACTTGCTTTGCTATCACTGCTGAAGTCTCCGTTTTGTTACCTGTGTACATGACCAATTTAATTTCCCTTGACTGTTGGAAAGAGAGTAGTTCTTCTACTGCAGTGTAATTAATCATGTAAATAATCCTCTCTTCTTCACCCTCTGTATTCCTCTCCTCGTCTACAGGCAGAGGAGCACCTGGTGACGGATGTATTTAAAGTGGGGGCACTGTTTTGGATAATTACCTCCTCATTCCGAGTCGGCAAAACCTAATTAAGCCGATCTATATCTCCCGCTCAATGGATTTTGGCCTGGACCGTTTTTCCGGCCACGTTGTCAGAGGTTTGTCAGTGTGGGAAGATGCACTAGCCAAAAGGGAGAGGAATGGCCAGCATTTTCCAAAACATTTCCAAACATAGCTGTAGACATAAGGGATATGATTATAATACAGTTGTCAATACGTCAGGGGAATCGATTGACCTCTCACATCTCTGTCGGATTCCAGTCATCTGTCCCCTTACGCCTCTTCAACTATTCGATGCCATATGCTACTACTGACAGGAAGACTTAAAACATGTGTTGCTTACATGTGTTTCGGTTCCCCCGCATTTAACATGTGTGTCCTCCAAACTATATCGTTTATCACTTGTGTAGAGGCTCCATTACTGAGAGCTGATGTTGACGCTATCGGTAGTTAAGTGGGCCTGTATGGCCTGTAGTGGTTTGTTAAGTGGGCATTTGTCGTTTGAGTTGAAGGGTTAATGTGCAGTGTGGGCTGATCCACTGATCCACTCGATACCCTTTACAGCGCGTGAAATCTCTTTTGTTAGTAAACCCTGTGCCTCTGTCCATATCTGACATTGATCACTGTCCTCTCCCTCCCCCTCCTCTTTTCATGGAGCTTCGGTCTGGGGAATATTGACAGCACGTCTTCTTCTCTAGGAGGAGAAGAAGAAGCAGGGGATTGATCAAGGCTGCTGGACGAGAGAGAGAAGGGAGGATGGAGGAGGGAGGGATATGCATGATTTTGTAAATGTTTGAGTTGTATAAGTATTACATGCTTTTGCAACAGACATTTTCATATGAACTTTGCAGAGAGAGAGAGGCCTTGGTGTTTGGACACACACACACTGTACATCTCATAAGTAGTTCCCCTGATTCACAGCTAACCCCTTTTTAACAACATTGGAGTCCATTCTCCAAGGGGTACAAAATTGCACACAAAAAAATGGGCTCATATTTAAACAGATGCCAGGGTGAGTGCTGCCCAAATATCCATGAGATAATAAGGCCCGTACACATGTCCGTTCCTGAGAACCGCTCATTGCCAGAGAGATAACCATGTATCAGTTAGCAGGACGGAGCTGAGGACCTATTTAGGAAGTGTTCTGTCAATAAGAAGAATAATGAGAGTTTGATAGACAGAACAATGCATGTGCAGGCGTTGGTTGATTTGAGCTGGATGTTGGTCTGAGGCGATGGGTTAAGACCAAGACTGCACAATTAAAGGGACTGGTCATTCACTACAGTAGCAATGTCACAGCAACAATAGTCAATGAAAACGAAAGATGGAGAGGTGTGACACAATTGGTTGACTCAGTCAACCAGTATGGCTCAGTACATCACTGGGGCCGAGCTCCCTGCCATCCAGGACCTCTATACCAGGCGGTGTCAGAGGAAAACCTCAATAATTGTAAAAGACTCCAGCCACCCAAGTCATTGACTGTTCTTTCTGCTACCGCATAGCAAGCGGTACTGATTCACCAAGTCAATAACAAACAGGATCATGAACAGCTTCTACCCCCAAGCCCCAAGCCATAAGACTGCTAAATAGTTAGTTAAATAGTTCACTAAATAGCTACCGGGACAATCTGCATTGACCCTTTTTGCAATAACTTTTTTTACCCATCACCTAGGCTGCTGCTACTGTTTATTATCTATCCTGTTGCCTAGTCACTTTATTCCTAGTTACAGTGCATTCGGAAAGTATGTTGTTACATTACAACCTTATTAAAAAACGGATTAAATCGTTTTTTTCCCTCATCAATAACCCATAATGACAAAGCAAGAACAAGTTTATAGACATTGAAATAAGTATTTAGACCCTTTACTCAGTACTTGTATGTGTGTAGATTGATGAGGAAAATGTTTTATTCAATACATTTTAAAATAAGGCTATAACATAACAAAATATGGAAAAAGTGAAGGGGTCTGAATAGTTTTTGAATGCAATGCATATGTACATTTCAACCTCAATTACCTCGTACCCCTGTATATCGACACGGTACCGGTAGGTCTACTCTGTGTATATAGCCAAGTTATTGTTACTCATTGTGTATTTGTTATTGCTTTTATTATAATGTGTTATTACTTTTCTATTATTTCTCTTCTTTCTTTCTCTCTGCATTGTTCGGAAGGGCCCGTAATTAAGCATTTCACTGTTCATGAAGCATGTGACAAATAACATTTTATTTGATTTATGTTGGTATAGATAAAACGGGTTAGAAAGTAGAAGGGGAAGGAAAATACTCACATTTTCATATGGAAATAGCAGCATGAATGTTAACAGGAAATCAAAACATAATTATATTAATTAATGTCAACATATCTTGTTTGTGGAGCCACAAAAGCAACTTTGGAGAAAAATATATATAATTATTTTCCTGAAGCATTAATAAAACATTTGTGTGGTGAAACTTGACTTTGTCTACAATATGCCTGCACAGCTGCCAGACATAACAGCATGGCTTCATGCTTTATTAACTCCTCTGTCTGTCTCCTCTACATGTGTCATGGAAGAGAGGGTTCAGGAGGAGAGGGAGAAATGGGAGGGAAAGAGGGAGGTAGAGATGGGAGGGAAAGAGGGGAGAGGTAGAGATGGGTAGGAAAGTGGGATGGGAGTCAGGGCATGGAGAGAAATGGGCGGGGTAGGAAATATTGCACAGATGTAACTCACCACCTCGTTTAGGTCATATGTAGCAAAACCCTCTTAAGCCAGCCCCACCCATCTCTTTAAGGATTCACATGTGCTAAACAGTGAGTAGTGTAGTAAAGGTTAAGACTGAGTGGTAGTAACCAACAATAAGGAACAATTCAAGGTAAACAGAGTTTCCAGATAAAAAAGATTTGATAAATATTAGATGCCTTTTACCCAGACACACTTGTCTAAATGTATGGGTCATGTGAAAGAAATGCTATAACCCCCAGCCACATGCAGTGGTGGAAAAAGTACTAAATTGTCATTCTTGAGTAAAATTATAAATCAATTCAAATTCCTTATATTTAACAAACCAGACGGCACAATTGTATTTTGCTTTAATTATTTATTGCCAGATAGCCAGGGGCACAATGAACTTAAGTATCAAAAGTTCAAGTAAAAATATTAACCATTTCAAATTCCATATATTAAGCAAACCAGACTGCACTATTTTATTATTTTTATTGATGGAGAGCCAGGCGCACACCAACACTCAGACATAATTTACAAATTAAGCATTTGTGTTTAGTGAGTCTGCCAGATCAGAGGCAGTAGGGATGTACAGGAGGGATGTGTGAGTTGGAAAAATTCTGTCAAAATGTAACAAGTACTTTGTGGTGTCAAGAAAAATGTATGGAGTAAAAAGTACATTATTTTCTTTATGAATGTAGTGAAGTAAAAATTGCCCAAAAAATAAATTGTAATGTACAGATACCATAAACAATGACTTAAGTAAAAAATACTTTAAAGTACTACTTAATTACTTTACACCACTGCCCAAATGCCTTCAGACCAGTACATTAGCATACTTTATATACTGTTACACATGCACTTATCATATAGTATTCTATGCATAAGTTAAGTCCATGCAACCTGAGTGAGTCAGCTGCATGCGCCACATATTTATTTGGTGGACACTTGATACAGTCACATGATATTGTTGTGGTTATGTCACAAAATCTTGTTACAACCAGACATCAATCTTCATTTCATATATCAATATTTTGCTAAGTGGATGGTCTCTACAGAAGGTGTAAACTGTACAGCCGAATGGTTACTTGCATTGTAGCAATATCAGAAATAGATAGTGTCAGTATAAATAAAATATACAGTATGTACAAGAACAATATCAATAACAATATCAGTGATAGACAAGGTAATTATAGGCATACAATCAGGGATGAAGTGGCTGAGCAGCGGGATAAACAATAGCAGCAGCAACATATGGCGTGTGTGTTAGGAGAGAGTCATGTGAATAGAGGCACTGCAGATAGCGCTGATGACTGGTCCGTCCAAACCACGCATGAATAAGGGAATCTATATTCGGAGAGCCTGTTTCTGTCCTGCCCTTGACTTTGGTGCAGGGCATGTGATGTCCATAGCCTCTTCGTCGCAAAACTCCCTGATCTTCCCAAAAAGACTGTTTGTCTAGCTGTGTCCAGTCCAGGTGGTGCTTTTGCAGGTAGACTATCTATGGGAGGAAGGATGTCAGCGTTGCGCAGCAGCTGAAACCTGGTCCTGACAGTCCGAACGCTCTTTGGCGACATCACAAGGCTCCTGAGCGTCGAAGGTGTAAAACAGGGAATACGAAGACATTATCACATCAATTCACCTCCCAAGTTTAGATAAGAATAACCTCACACAATGAACATTATTGTTTACCTGAAGTGCTGGTACAGCTTTGATCTGTGGCAGCAGCCTGAAGTACAGAGTCAGGTGTTGTTGCCAGCCATAGCTTTCCACCAGCACTGTACCATCCTCCAGTCCAACCAGCTGTGGGATGTTGACTGCTGTCACGGTGCTGTCCTTCACAATACCAGCAATCTCAGACAAAGAGTCCACTCTGGTCTTTCTGAAGCGCTGCTTGATGAGGCCGAAGCACCAGTTGGGTGCAAACTGGAGGTGGTCTATGATCAGGAAGTGAAGGTCCAGATTGTGGTGGAGCCTGTGCATGGTCCACCAGGCACAATACCAGAGCACAACATTGTTCTTGTTTTGGCCACTGCAGTTATCACAATTCATTGGGCACCAAAGGGGGTTTGTGAGGTTCTGTGTTATACACTATAGCCCTTACCATATGTGATGGAATATTATTTGCTGTTGGCTTGTGTGGGTATATGTGTTATGCAACATAGCTGACTTGAGACATTGCTAACAGTTTCAGGGCCATGGGCCTTTCTCATGATGGAAAAATACAGAATAACATGAAGACAGGAACTGTGCAATGAGTTGGGGGGGGGCACATTCAGAACGTAGTGTTGCGAGAACAAAGTATTTTGTTAGATAACAGGAGCCAGGAGCCTGATAACTGTATATTCTACACAACTACAACGACTGACCGCTGGAGTGCCCGCGGGATGGGACCAGCTCTGCGCCAACAATCAACGATAGGCTGGGTGAGTCTAAACCACGCCCAGTCTCTACTCTGACAGGCCCGCTCGGAAGCAGGAACTACTTCTGTCAGAGTATATTATAATATATTTGTCAGGAACAAGACAGTTCTCTGTTTGCTCTGCGAGGTGGGACAGAGAGCCCGTATATATGAAAATTGCATTTACCACTTATTACTTAGTTAATAAAAAATACATAGTACATAATCGGTGACTCAATATCATATTTATCCTGATACCAGATTCAAATTGACACAACCCTAACAGTGATCAGGAAGTGGTCCAGATTGTGGTGGAGCCTGTGCATGGTCCACCAGGCACAATACCAGAGCACAAAATTGTTCTTGTTTTGGCCACTGCAGTTATCACAAATCAGGTTCATACGTGTTATCCCAACTCTGTAGTAGGTGAAGAAATGGCGCCTGTTGTTGATGACTGCGCTGCTGCCTTTGCTTGCGCTAGCTCTCTTTTTGATGACTGTATGACTGGTGGATTAGAGTTCTACTAATTGATGCTGAAAGATACATTCCAGATACAAATATTTTAGCATTATTATAAATTAGATGTGAAATGGCATTCTGAGGTATCACTACACACAGTTCATACAGGTAATGTTAGCTACTGTAGCTAGCCAGCCACCTAATGTCAGCTGGCTAACTAACAGAAAGCTTTAACTAGCAATACAAACCAATTGTCATTGCTAACTAAAGTTAACCAATAGGTTCAATGTTAGCTAGCTAACATTAGGCTATAACTAGCCATGTGAAATAGCATTCTAAAAAACATCACTAATGTTACACACACCTCATACACATAAGTTAATGTTAGTTTGCAAGCCAGCCACCTAACCTCAGCTAACATTAGCTAGCTAACAGCAAGCTTTAACTTGGGATATTTTGTTTAGACATGTAATGTTAACGTTAGCTAGCTAAAAAATGAACTATAATCCCAATACATAGTGTAATGTTACTAGCAATACAAACCGATTGTCACAGCAAGCTAAAGTTAACTAAATAACGTTAAGTTTAATGTTAGTTAGCAAGCCAGCCATCGAACTCTAGCTGGCTAGCTAACAGCAAGCTTTAGCTTGCAATGAAAACAACTTTCTGACAAAATTAGAAACGTATTTAATATCTGAATCTGTAGCTAGATTCTTACCTGTATACATGGATGAAAGCTTCACGGCAGACTGCAAACCTTTTATAAGACATCCTGTGTTTCCGTTTAGTTTACACAGCTTGTTTGGCCTGTTGTGTTCCACTGATTTCAAAACGTGTTATTTTCCGAGTGAGAGTGAGTCAGCAACTTTTTACCACTGACCTTTGTCGATAGTGCCTGATAAATTCAGGGGAGCAATGTTATTGAGAGCAGTAGCAACATATTTGCAGTTCTCCATGGCTAATGTTAAATTTTTTTTTTAAAGCAGTAGAAAGGATTATCTAGGCATTATGAGCTGCTCATTTTATAGATACAAGATGCCACACCGCAGACCAATCCAAACTCATCTCTCGGCATGTCCAGCCCACTCCTTATCTCAGCCAAGCGGGAAGGTTGATGACTTTCTCTGGGCTCTAATTTATTTATTTTTCATAATGTAATCTGTATATTTACAGATGACGTACAAGTTACGTTATGACATTAAGGCACATGAAAGTTCACATGTTTGAGATCGCATTTCTGTCAAAATCGCATTTTCATTTAAATAAACATGTTTACCTTCAAAAGGCTCTCCTGTGAAGTTGTGACTTGCGACATATGACTAGTTTCAAGAATCGGGTCACAAAAACCTCTTTCCTTCCAAACTTTACCCAACTTCGTCAAACTGCTCAACTAGGGAAAGACACACAGAGAGGTATTTTAAATCTTAGAGAGTGTGATCTCATTAAAAAATTGACATTTGACCAAGAAGGAGAGCGATGGAGTGCTGCATCAGATGACCTGATCTCTACAATCACCCGACCTCAACCCAATTGAGATGGTTTGGGATGAGTTGGACCGCAGAGTGAAGGAAAAGCAGCCAACAAGTGCTCAGCATATGTGGGAACTCCTTCAAGACTGTTGGAAAATCATTCCAGATGAGCTGGTTGAGAGAATGCCAAGAGTGTGCAAAGCTGTCATCAAGCCAAAGGGTGGCTACTTTAAAAAATCTCAAATATATGATATATATATATTTTTAGCACTATTTTGGTTACTATATGATTCTATATGTGTTATTTCATAGTTTTGATGTTTCCACTATTCTTCTACAATGTAGAAAATAGTAAAACAATAAAGAAAAATCCTTGAATGAGTAGGTGTATCAAAACTTTTGACTGGTACTGTACATCTAGCTGATTTTTCTAAATGGTTTTCTGCTTCGGGTAAGATTAAGGAGGAGGTGTGTGTCTTTTTGTTAACAACAGCTGGTGCGCGATCTCTAATGTTAAGGAAGTCTTTATGTTTTGCTCGCCTGAGTTAGAGTACCTCATGATAAGCTGTTGACGATACTATTTGTTATTACTGTTTACATCTACATTTTTCGGTAGCTATGTATTTACCACCACAAACCGATGCTGGCACTACGACTGCACTCAATGAGTTGTATAGGTCCATAAGCAAACAGGAAAATGGGGTCTGCTTAAAACAGGTAGATATTACAGACTGGGTCAGGCAGAGTTTGAAAATGTCTGTGAAGACACTTGACAGACAAATCCCACTACAACCTCCGACAAGCCATCAAACAGTCAAAACATCAATTCAGGACAAAGATGGAATCCTACTACACCAGCTCTGAAGCTCGTCGGATGTGGCAAGTCTTGCAAACTATCAACGATTACAAAGGGAAACAAAGCCGCGAGCTTCCCAGTGATGCAAGCCTACCAGAAGAGCTAAATTCCTTCTACACTCGCTTCAAGTCAAGCAGCACTGAACTATACATGAGACCACCAGCTGTTCCTGATGTGTGATCTCGCTCTCCATAGTCGATGTGAGTAAGACCTTTAAACAGGTTAACATTCAAATGGCAGAAGGGCCAGACGGATTACTAGGACTATCTTCCCATAGCACTCACATATATAGCCATAAAATGCTTTGAAAGGCTGGACTTGGCTCATGTCAACACCATCATCCCAGACACCCTGGACCCACTCCAATTCACATACCGCCCCAACAGATCCACAGATTACACAATCTCTATTTCACTCCACACTGCCCTCTCCCACCTGGACAAAGAGAACGTCTACGTGAAAATGCTGTTCATTGACTATAGTTCAGCGTTCAACGCCATAGTGCCCTCCAAGCTCATCACTAAGATCAGGACCCTGGGACTGAACACCTCCCTCTGCAACTGGATCCTGGACTTACTGACAGGCCACCCCCAGGTGGTGAGGGTAGGCAACAACAACTCCACCACGCTGACCCTTAATACGCTGGTCCCTCATTGGAGCGTACTTAGTCTCCACCTGTACTCCCTGTTCACCCACGACTGCGTGGTCGCGGACGACTCCAACATCATCATTAACTTTGCTGACTCCACCGCGGTGATTGGCCTGATCACCGATGACGATGAGGCAGCACATTGCCCCTTGAAACTCAACTCTAGACCTCGAAGCCAGTCCCACTGCATTTTTTCATTGTTCCCCTCTATTCAGGGACTGATTTAGAGATGGGACACCAGGTGTGTGCATTTAATTATCAGGTAGAACAGAAAACCAGCAGGCTCTGGATCTCGTAGCGTAAGAGTTGAGTACCCCTGCTATAGCCTATATTCTCTATCCATTGTTGAGATGGGCCCGTAAATAAGCATTTCACTCTCCGTCACCAAATAACATTTTCATTAAAGGAAATTAAAGTGAACATTCTCTCCAGGCACCTGAATACAGTTAAAATGTAGTTGGTCCAGCCTAGTCAACCAGAAACACTACAAAGAATAGTTACTTGCAAACATTTCACCAAACAATCTCCATGCATACAACCCAACTCATGCACGTATTTTCTACATACTGTATCTCAGCTCATCCCTGAGTCCTTGGTGCTCACCTATGGTCAGTGTATTGTTAGGATCTGTGTGAGCAGCAAATGGCTCTGCACCTGGTTGACCCCTTTAATTTACACACTGATCAAAGCTTTTATGTAGTGTTTCTGGCTTCCTTTCCGTTACGTTGCCAGTGATCACGGAGCTGAATTCAACAGATGTTTTGAAGCTAACGAAGTGAGACTGGTAAACATTAATTTAATTGTTTTGTTTGTTTTTATATGGCAGGATTTGCAGTGTCCTCTATATACACACACAAGTGCATAAACTAGGACAAACTTCTCTTTCTATCCCCCACACACTACTACGGCAGCGGCTACTAGTACTACTACTGCTACTGCTACTACTACTACTATTACTATTGTTACTACTACTGCTACTTCTATTACTATTCTACTACTGCTGCTACTACTACTACTACTACTACTATTACTACTACTACTATTACTAATATTATTACTACTACTACTACTTCTGCTGCTAGTGCTGCTTACTACTGCTACTGCTACTACTATTACTACTAATGCTACTACTAATATTATTACTACTACTGATACTTCTACTGCTACTATGGATACTGCTGCTGCTGCTACTACTATTGCTACTACTACTACTGCTATTACTACTACTATTATTACTACTACTGCTACTTCTACTGCTACTACTGTGACTACTACTACTGCAACAGTACTACTTCTGCTACTACTGCTACTACTACTACTACTACTACATTGTAAGTGATGGGTGGTACAGGAGTATGTTGCCATGGAATATTGTAGCAGGCTCTGAAAAACTTGTCAGATAGAATTAATTGTTAAAGCACTGACAACAGACTCCTCCCAGAACTCTGTGGGGGAGCTGGGGTAGAGCAGCCCAGTTCAGTGTGGAAGGAGCTGGGGGAGAGCGACGGTGATTGGCTATGCAACTTGTGAAAAGCATTCAGCTCTGATCCACTTTTTGTAAGAAATCATTAGCAGCAGAAAATACAGCTGTGTCACACAGGTTCACAGCTCAAACGCTTGGGTTCACAGCCCCCCCTTCAAGACAGGAGGAGAAAAAGGAGACGTTCTAGCACTCCTCCACACCGTCAAAACTTTTCCTTTTTTCTTTTTATGTTTATTTATTTCATTCCTTGACGAGTTGACCCTAACGAGCGCGTCTGCCGTCTGGGCCCTCTTGTCACTGTCACCATGACAACGCCCTCCAGAGTAAGGTGGCATTGCCATTTGTAAAAGAGGATGTGAGGATCTGCTGGGCTATGTTTAACTAGCAGGCGACCGTGAGTGAGAGCAGCGCTCCTCATCTCAGCTTAGCTGACCCCTGCTCATATGTTCAAAACATTCCTCTGTATTGTTCTCTTTTTTTCCTCTACAGTCGATTGTGAGATTTGAGAGTCTTCGGGGAAGAGATGAAAGACCCGTTGTCAAGCTGTCGGTTTCGCGCATGACACCCACTCCATGGTGCTTTTCATTAGAACATGAAGAGGTGACATGAGGGGACATGTTGTGATGTCCCAGTAGACTGCACATTTTTCTTACTTTCCAGTGTCATCCATCCTGCTGTCTTGAAAAGTTGCCTGACCTGCTAATGCATTCTATGACAGACAGGGGACAGACTTGGTTTGAATCTCAAAAGCTCAGCCCCACCTCTTAAAGTCATAGCATTAACTCAGACACAGCTGACACAATTTACACTGTAGATGCTGTAGTTTAGCAGGTTAAGCATCAGGCAAAACTATTTAACCCCCAATAGTTAATGTCTGTGCCCCCATGGAAATTTAATTAGATTTTCTTTTAAATCCCCATAAAAATCTGTCAGTTTAAGCTAGGGATATCTTTTTTTTTTTCATTGGATGCATCTCAAGCCACCACATCAGGGAACTTCCAAATCTGCGGTGAAAGGTGACAGAGCAAGAGTGGTGTTTGTCAGACCATGGGACATCCCTAAAATTGGTCTTCTTACAAAATCGATTGTATCGTCCGAATGGTAACTGAACAAAAATGTGTGACTCGTTTCAAGAAACTAGGCTCTACTTCACAGGAAATGCATTTGAAAGTAAATGTTTTTTTTTATCCAAATGCATTTTTGGGAAGAAATTCCTTCTGGAACGTGAAATGTCATGTGCCTTAATAACAAACTTGAATGTCATCTGTAAATACTAATAAAATAGTTAAATTACGAGCCTAGTTGGTTTAGCCACAGAAAAAAGCAGTAACCTTTCCGTTAGCCATGGTTGGCTGGGATAAAGGATGGGCTGGACATGCCGAGAGATGAGTTCGGATTGGTCTGCCTTGTAGCACGATTCTGTCTATAACATGAGAAGCTCAGTATGTGTAGGTGATCCTTTCTAACGCATCTTTTTTTTAAAGATATCACAAAGAACTGCAGAAGTGTTGCTAATGCTCTCCACTTACTGGAGGACAGGGTTTTGAAATCAGTGGAATGTCCGGTGGAAGCAGAGTATGATAGCTAAGAAGGTGGAGAAAAGTTTGGGATTTGATTGAAAATATGCAGATAGAGTCAAAAAGAGAATACGCAGAGGGCTGTTGTATAAAACACCAATCTCCGGATTACATCATCAAACTAAGGGCAACCATGGCATCCGTGACATAGAGGGAGAAGAGTTCATTCATGTAAACGGGTAAGAGAGTCTAGCTAGCTACGTTTTCAGGTATTATACATTTCAAATTTTGTCAGAAAGCCGTTTCATTGCTAGTTAAAGCATCCTGTTAGATAGCTAGCTAACGTTAACTGACTGGCTCGCTAGCTAACATTATGTGTATGAGCTGTGTATAATAATATTTGTATCTCAGAGCCATTTGCATTGCTAGTTACAGCCTAATGTTAGCTAGCTAGCTGACATTGAACCTAGTTGGTCAACTTTGGCTATCTACAGATTCATGCAGGGTAGTAACGTTATGAGTTGGGATTATGGTTCGTTGTTTAGCTAGGTAGCTAGCTACATAGAGTGGGGAGAACAAGTATTTGATACACTGCCAATTTTGCAGGTTTCCCTACTTACAAAGCATGTAGAGGTCTGTAATTTCTTATCATAGGTACACTTCAACTGTGAGAGACGGAATCCAGAAAATAACATTGTATGATTTTTAAGTAAATAATTTTTGTATTTATAATTTTTCATAAATTGGTGTGACCACCATTTGCCTCATGCAGCACAACACATCTCCTTTACATAGAGTTGATAAGGCTGTTGATTGCGGCCTGTGGAATATTTTCCCACTCTTTAATGGCTGTGCGAAGTTGCTGGACATTGACGAGAAATGGAACAGGCAGTTGTAACCGTCAATCCAGAGCATCCCAAACATACTCAGTGGGTGACATGTCTGGTGAGTATGCAGGCCATGAAAGAACTTGGCCATTTTCAGTTTACTTGAATTGTGTACAGATTCTTGCGATTTGGGGCCATAAATAATCATGCTGAAACATGAGGTGCTGGCGGTGGATGAATAGCACAACATTGGGCTTCAGGATCTCATCACAGTGTCTCTGTGCATTAAAATTAACATAGATCAAATGAAATTGTGTTTGTTGTCAAACTTTGAGACACCTGTGATATTATGTTGTGTGACAAAACTGCACATTTTAGAGTGGCCTTTTATTGTCCACGGCACAAGGTTCACCTGTGTAATGACCAGATGGATGGATTATCTTGGTAAAGGAGAAATGCTCAGAAATAGAGATAAAGAATATTTTTGTGCATGTGGAAAAATTCTGGGGTCTTTTATTTCAGCTCATGAAACATGCGACTAACACTTTACATGTTGCGTTTATATTTTTGTTCAGTGTATTATTACCCCTACATGGAAATATGAGACTCTCATGAACAAGATGGTGTTCTCTGTTTTGCTCTACAGGCCTCACAAGACTCATCTGAAGGCCGCCCAGTACCAGTTGAAAAAATGAATTAAAGTATATTTATGGAGACTGTTTAGTGCCAAAAATAAGGGTTTAAAAACATGTAAATATATATATAAAATGTATTAAAAATAAAAACTGAAATATCACATTTGCATAAGAATTCAGACCCTTTATTCAGTACTTTGTTGAAGCACCTTTGGCAGCAATTACAGTCTCGAGTCTTCTTGGGTATGACGCTATAAGCTTGGCACACCTGTATTTAAGGAGTTTCTCTCATTCCTCTCTGCAGATCCTCTCAAGCTCTGTCAGGTTGGATGGAGAGTGTTGATGCACAGCTATTTTCAGGTCTCTCCAGAGATGTTCGATCGGGTTCAAGTCTGGGCTATGGCTGGGCATCACTCAAGGACATTCAGAGACTTGTCCCGAAGCCCCTCCTGCGTTGTCTTGGCTGTGTACTTAGGTTCGTTGTCCTGTTGGAAGATTAACCTACGTCCCAGTCTGAGGTCCTGAGCGCTGTGGAGCAGGTTTTCATCAAGGATCTCTCTTTACTTTGCTCTTTGCCTCGATCCTGATTAGTCTCCCAGTCCCTGCTGCTGAAAAACATCCCCACAGCATGATGCTGCTACCCCCATGCTTCACCATAGGGATGGTGCCAGGTTTACACCAGACGCGACACTTGGCATTCAGGCCAAAGGGTTCAATCTTGTTTTCATCAGTCCAGAGAATCTTGTTTCTCATGGTCTGAGAGTCTTCATGGTCTGAGAGTCTTCAATACTTTTGGCAAACTCCAAACGGGCTGTCAGTTGCCTTTTTCTGAGGAGTGGCTCTCATCTGGCCACTCTACCATAAAGGCCTGATTGGTGGAGAGATGCAGAGATGGTTGTCCTTCTGGAAGGTTCTCCAATCTCCACAGAGGAAATGTAGAGCTTTGTCAGAGTGACCATCGGGTTCTTGGTCGACCTCATGGCTTAGTTTTTCTCTGACATGCACTGTCAACTGTAGGACCTTATATAGACAGATGTGTGCCTTTCCAAATCATGTCCAATCAATTGAATTTACCACAGGTGGACTCTCAATGATGATCAATGGAAACAGGATGCACCTAAGCTAAATTTCGAGTTTCATAGCAAAGGGTCTGAATAGTTATCTAAATAAGGTACTTCTGTTTTTTTACATTGTCAGTCATCACTCATTACAGGAACGGGGGAGTAATTCCTGGTAATGTCAAGTGTTCTGGAAAAACTCCAGGTCCTATAAGGATGGCTACCAGTCAAATTAGACAGACAAAATCATCAATTTTGTAAACACAAATTGCATTGAACTTTTCAAACCTCAGCCAAACTACGAATGTGAATCACTAATGAACAATTTATCTCAGTGAATTCATTTGTCTCTCATTAGTCAGCAGTCAATGTTTTAATTTTGCGTGTGCATCTTCCAAGTCGCTCTCCTGGGTGTTTGCTGAAATTATGCATTTTTCTTTTTTATCTTCATTTTTCATTGAATGTCCCGTGTTTTGGCTTTGTTTTGTTGAATTTCGAGGTTGATCAAATCTGTCTGAGGTACCCCTATGTAAGCAATGTGTTTTACAGAGTGCTATCGTTGATTCATGAAATACTACCTTTTTAACACTCTATTCCAAATCCCACTGTGTTGTAAGCTTTAGTTCCTTCAATACTTAGCTCTGTTTCACTCGCTCTTCATTTTCTATCAACTTTTCATGAACCTAAACTGAGGCCTCTTGAGCAGTAATTTGAATAGACAAGGGATAACTGTCACACATTAAATAGTTATTACAATAATAAGTTTGCCAATTCCCTCACATCTACATTACAAGTTGCCTAATAGGTTGGCAGGGGACTAAATAAATGGATGTGGCTTGGAGTGAGGACATAACAGAGCATCTGAATAGCAAACTTAAAGTGGCTTTGAATTCCCTGGTCTTAATTTGAGTCAATCTAACTAATCACGTTTGAAAGGCTCCACTATGCGCATGGGGCATTCACCAGGCTGTCTAAAGAAGAATACCACATGAAAAAAAAACAGTAAGAAAAATAGCTACAAGGGGTAAGGGGTTCAATAAATAAAACGGAGTTCAGGGTCTTTAGAACTGTAAATGAATTACAGTCAATTATGAAACCGGAAACAAATGTACAAATGCCACACAAAAATGTAGCTAACCAACTCACGCTAACATAAGACTATATCGTCTTTGTGTAATCTGTGCTTGTATGTGTTTTGTTCATGTACATAATTCAGAATTTCACACTAAACAAGATATGATTATGTTCAATTGGTAGGAAAATGAATTTAAATTGTTGATGTTCTGCTGTGAATCATGACCCACCTTTTATCTAATTATAATAATAGTTTTCTTTATTCAAAGTGTTTTTCCAACCCGATTTGACAGAGTGCTCAACAACAATAAAACAAGAAAGCACATTAGATATACCACCAACACTAACAGAAACCTCTTTGACAAATTCCTTAAAACCCCTATACCTTATCAACATTTTTAAAAGCATGGTGTGATATTAATTAATTAATTAACTATTAAGGAAATATGTGTTAATAAATCCTATCGATTATTTAACTGTATTGATTGTTTGTTTACTTTTGGGTCTGACCCTGACTGTTCTTTAGTGTCTTTCCTCTTATCTCTATGATGGTCAGTCACCTTGTAGCAAAGGCAGAGGGATGTAAACAACGAATTGGAAAGAGAAGGGCCTGTGTTTGGAACATTAGAGGCTAAAACAGATAACAAATACACCTACATTTTACCAGGTTAAGAGCAACGTAGAGTAGTGAGTAAATATATTTTCATATTGGTCCCCCATGGGAATCAAACCCTCAACCCTGGCATTGCAAGTGCCATGCTCTACCATCTGAGCCACATGGGACCTACACATGTATGGGACCTACATGCACATACGCACACAACATTAAAGCATTTCCCTATGTCAGATATGATGAGTTTGGGTCTACTCTACACCTGGTTTTGAGGTTAGGGGTTGTTCCACTCTTATAGAAAATCCAGGTTCTATGAGTCTCTGTGTGTGTGTGTGTGTGTGTGTGTGTGTGTGTGTGTGTGTGTGTGTGTGTGTGTGTGTGTGTGTGTGTGTGTGTGTGTGTGTGTGCGCACTCCCTCTGTTCCAACTCTAAATTTTCTAATTTGTCTGTGAGAATCCACGCTTAAATATAACTTACACTTGTGTGATGAATTGCTGGACCAAACATTTATGAAGAAAATGAACTGTTCCCCTGAATAGAGGCTCCTGCTAATGCCTTTATTTTTCCACTTATCTGCAAAGTTCCTCCATGGATTACCCCTAATCCCCTACCAGCTCAGCCACAATGGTTCCATTAAATAACCCAGCATATTGTAGCAAAAAATGTGTTTGTCACGTAATGAAAGTGCTGCAGATACGCCAGGAGAGCAATGAGGAATACTCAAAGTGAAGGAAGTACATTTAGCTGAGTTCAGCCTAATAACACACTGGCTGGGGCCAACAGCATATTAGAGGCCAACAGCATATTAGAAGACAAAGGGCTTTTTTATTTCCGTCCATTCTCTAACGCCTCAATAAAGATTAATCAAGATTAATTGGACAAAAGGGTGTGGATAAGAAAATGTGCAACATTTGCTGAGTGTGCATGTAGTGTTTGTAAAACGCCCAGAGGCCTGCAATAACAAGGATGAAGGGGATACCATGGTTGTAAATTTGTAAGCATTCCTCCCGCCGTAAAAACAATAGTGATACAGAAGACAAAATGGGGAAACTGGTAAATACAGTCTACTGATACACAGTAAATGCATATATATAGGCCGGCCCAACCCCCGACCTCTCTTTTATCAACACTGTATGCAAGGGTTCCTTTGTTGTCTTAGGAATGCTGCATTATCTCACCAACCCTTCCTTGTCACATACCTGTGAAGCAAGTGATGCTGTTGTCTTTCCATCCTGTAGGTCTGATATCTGATTGGAATTTGACTCAACAGTAATGCTATTGGTTACAACTCAGATTTTGGTCAAATGGTTATAAAAGGGTCTTAAATTCACTATGTCTCTCTTTTGTTTTTATCTGCTCTGGTGAGATACTTACACTGTGTCTCTCGCTCTCTCTCCTCCCCATGGACTGTTGGTGCATGGCCTTTCTCTCAATTACATTTCAATTGAAGGAGCTTTATTGGAATGGAAAACATATGTTTACATTGTCGAAGCAAGTGAAATAGATAATAAACAAAAGTGAAATAAACAGTACAAAATTAACAGTAAACATTACACTTACAAAAGTTACAAAAGAATAATGTCAAATATCATATTATGTCTATATACATATTATGTCTCTCTCTCTCTCTCTCTCTCTCTCTCTCTCTCTCTCTCTCTCTCTCTCTCTCTCTCTCTCTATCTCATCATGCGAACATTATGAAAACTGTGTTAATGCCGGTAATGCCATGTAATTTAAGTTCAAGCCTTGTATGTGAATCCATTCCCTTTACAAGCTATTAAAATAATACTTGTGTTTTACATTCGCTTCTCATTACCATTTCTTGATCTTAGTTAGCTAATCTCATAGTACTTCACTACATACACAGCCAGGTTAACAATGAGGTAATTGCCACAACGCATTTATTTGATTTGTTTCTGTACACCATATCAGCATTGTGCTCTCTCTAAATTGGATGCTGGAATGTACCCATTAATGAGATCGTATTGTGTTATCATCAGTTTTTTCATATTCTGATCCCACTCCTTTTGCTTTGATTTATAGAGTAATTCATGTTTCCATATGCCTCTACTTACCTCATATATCAATAGGGGTTCTCCCTTGCCTGACCCTGCCTCGCGGTTATTTCCACACTAACAAATCAAAAAAGAATCAAATCAATATATTTAAATGTGCACTTCATCCCATCATGCCGTCAATGAATTCATAGCACAAAACAAAACAGCCTGCATTATTCATGCCGTGGCTTGATGTTGTTGCAGAGCTGGGGAAGCACAGTGTAACTCTCAAACACCAGCCCTCTCTCCCCCACCACTTTGAGAGCATATGTTATTCAAGAACTGAACTGGTAATTAAGGATAGTGGGGCTTTTGAAGGCACAGTTTGAGTCACATGTTGTTGTTGTTTTACATTTATGCAGCACTTGCAAAAAGGAAGTAGAAAAATCAGCTTGTGAGAGCTTGCCAATGGAGGAACAGAGGAAGCAGACTGTTTGTACTTCATTGTGTGCTGTTTCTATTAAGCCACTCTAGATCAGTGTTGAAGCAGTTGTATGACCTCTTCATCATTCATCCACTTTACACACTGTGCATGATAATACTTAATAATACTTATATAATCACACTGTGGAAAATGGGTCCATCAATTGTGAGGAGGGGAAGTATAGATGTAGGTGGAGGGTGGATGTGGAGAGGTGGAGATGGGCGTGGTGATGTTGGAGCAGAGATCAGGTGACAAACAGTTACTGCAGCTCCAGAGAGCCTCTCTCCCATCCTCTCACAATCGCCGTGCATCATGATTCACACCCTCAGTGAAATTCAGCTTCCCCACCATTCTCCAGTCTGTTCTAGATTCTGTGGAAGTGTTTGTTTGAGCTAGTTAAACTCTGTTGGTGTAGTGTGACAGAGATTAAGCATGGTAAAAGGAGGTCAAAGCCTTCACCATGGCAAGGTAGAGGTCACCAGAGGGTCTTCCCGGTGCTTTTCTGTATCTCCCAGTCTTTTTGTTTTTCTTCTCCTTCCTCTATCTATTGATTTGGATTCGGGGAGGATTCGGAAATAATCCTCTCGCCACTTTGCTCCTGTTTGAGATGGATATGTGTAATTAGGACCTGCTGAGTTGTCAGATTACACACACACCCACGCACACACAGACACACACACACACACACACACACACACAAAGAGATAATCCCCATAGCAAACAAACAGCAAAATGATCAAAATATAAATTAGTTTGGCAAGAGTAAAGAAATCTGCTATCACAAGAAAGAGAGGAATCTTACTGAGTCTGTCTGTCTGTCTGTCTGTCTGTCTGTCTGTCTGTCTGTCTGTCTCTGTCTCTGTGTGCATCAGTGTGGGGTTAACATTTGATTTTAGACCACTCGGTTATCCTTCTCTCAGTGGGGGAGGTGTCCTCAGCTCTGCTTCAGCTCCTGCATCTCTCAAGGTTGTGGTAATTAATTGAGTGAGAGTCTTATTCTGCAGGCCTACAGTACCTGCCTCTCCCTGTCCCCCATACTGATGTCAGAGGACAGAGGATCCCACTGTCATGCTTAGAATCACCTGGAGTGAAGGTGTAAAAACGCTGGCCCCAATAACTGCTGTGTTGTTCATTATGAGTACAGACCTATGCCATGAAAAGGTATTCACTTGAACTGTGCTAAATGTCGTAATAATTCTTAGCAGGCTGTGAAAGTTGCACTGATGTGGTGTATTGGTCCTATGACAGAGAGGAATCTGTTACACACATTAAAAAAACGAATCAATACTTAAATCATGTGTTGTCACCATTTGTTAGACAATACAATTGACCACCTTGCCAAAAACAGACTGCTGCAATACTCTTATTTGAAAAACATTTAGGGATTATACGTTTTATATGAATCTCACCGTGGACTCCACATTCAGTGATGATCCAGCTCAACTCCCCCCCCCAGCACTACCTACCCCTTCCTCTGTCTCTCAATTCAATTCAAGAGGCTTTACTGGCATGGGAAACGTATGTTAACATTGCCAAAGCAAGTGAGGTAGATAATATACAAAAGTGAAATAAACGATAAAAATGAACAGTAAACATTACACTCAAAGTTCTAAAAGAATAAAGGCATTACAAATGTCATATTATGTCTATATACAGTGTTGTACAAATGGTCACAGTACAAAAGGGAAAATAAATAAGAATAAATATTGGGTTGTATTTACAATGGTGTTTGTTCTTCACTGGTTGACTTTTTCTTGTGGCAACAGGTCACAAATGATGCCACACTGTGGTATTTCAACCGGTAGATATGAGAGTTTACCAAAATCAGGTTTGTTTTCGAATACTTTGTGGATATGTATAATCTGAGTGAAATATGTGTCTCTAATATGGTCATACATTGGGAAGAAGGTTAGGAAGTGCAGCTCAGTTTCCACCTCATTTTGTGGGCAGTGTGCACATAGCATGTCTTCTCTTGAGAGCCAGGTCTGTCCACGACAGCCTTTCTCAATAGCAAGGCTATGCTCACTGAGTCTGTACATAGTCAAAGTTCTCTATCTTTCTCCTCCCCTCTGACTGTTCCTGGCTCAATGGAAATAGACAGTGGACAGCAGGCACCAGTTTCCCTCTGAAGGTGGCAAACTGGGGAAACTGTGTCAGTGTCAGGGGATGTACAGATGCATGCTGAGAGTCTCTGTAGGTCTAACCTTCATGGCGTGCTAAGTGCTCTGCCCCTGTTCCTGTGGATGGGGTCCCTTAAAGGCATGTCCCACTGTTTGCCCTTGCTTCCCACAGATTGATGTAAGACCTCTGGGGTTTGTCTTTGACAAGGTAGGTGAGGGGTGGTGAGAAATGGGTCTCTCTCTCCTCATGTCTTGTTCTTGTTCTATCACCTCCCTTCTTCCAACTCTCCCCAACTTCTCTACTTCTGCTTCCGTCTTTGTGATGTTAGCACACACACACACACACACACACACACACACACTTGAACCATATCCCCTTCCCTGTCAGAATGAGATAGAGAGGGAGCACTTTCAGTGAAAGCAGTGAGATTGCATTGGGGCTCAGCCTAAAGACTCTCGGTCACAGGACTCTCATTTAGCAACGGGTGGAGAGCTACTGCTTATTCATGACTCTGCAGATTTTTTAATAGACTGCGAGCAAACGCAGCCCTCAGCTGCATCAAATCACATGCCCAAAACACTAACCACCAAACCAAACAAACCACACAGTGAGTCCTTCTCCCTACTGTACCGTACATGGCAGGCTGGAGGTATTGTTTCCCCTCACAGATATTCCCAGAGTTCCTGTCATTTTTAAAGTGTGGCAGTGTAGCAAGCACCCTTCACTTTGCCCTCTGAGTCTTTCCTGAAGAACTGCTATCTAATCCACCAGGAACTGGGAGCATTCTTTGCCCTCTGAGTCTTTCCTGAAGAACTGCTGTCCAATCCACCAGGAACTGGGAGTATTCTCGCTGCGACAGTAGAGCACTCTGTCAGTGGACCCAAACTTCGTCTGTCACCTTGTCATCCTCCCCAACTCAACCCCACTCTCCGTCTGTTCCTGGTGTTCTCTGGCCTATGGAGGGCAGGGCACGGTGTCGCACGGGGAGGATCGGGGCAATCACAGTTCATCACCTTCTCCGCACCTCACTGCCCTGCCAAGAGCAGCACTCTCAGACACAGCCCTGAAACTTGGCACTTCGTCCTTTGGAGTTCCCCAAACTGTTAGCATTGCAACAATGAAGAAAACAAAACTCTCAGCTCAAATGTCACCAAACCCCCAAACTGTTTTTATACAAAACCTTGGTCCCTTTAGACTCTCATCCCATTGACACCAAAGCTTCAGACTGTTCACATGACATCAGCCAGGCTCCTAAGTCACAAAGTATCTACTCTAAGGCCCAAAACTATTATCATGCCGATAATGAGGACCCAGACTCTCGGCATATTGGCCCCAAATTGTCAGCATGTCAACAGCTGGGCCCTGAGCCCACTCAACACAATGAGATTGATCATCAGACTGACAGCATATCAATAGTCCAATAGATACTGTTAGCGTCGCAGCATTCTGGTTCACATCCCCTAACTGTTAGCATATTGACATTGCTTTTCCAGACAATTCTCGCCTGTTTCCTTTTGTCCGTCTACCTCTTCAATGTCTTACTTAGAAAATAGACGTCCCTATAGGCACTGCTTGAAGGATGACTCAGAACCCAGCAAAGACATACTTTTTATTTGATAAAGCATGCAAAGAGAAAGTTTCAGAGATATATCACGCTAAAAATCACACTACCCTGGGGATGTTGTCAGAGCATTGTACAAACGGAGAGAGAACATTTGGTCAACCAAGCAACTTTCAGCTCAAAGTACTGCAAAAAAGGTCTAGCTCCATAAACCTATCTTATCTGCTTTTATGCAAACATGCCTGTGATAATGTTTGTTCCCAGAATGTTTTGCCGCCACTACTGAAACATCAAGGGAACAATCTGAGACACAAAAGTTTTGATGGGAACGAGCTGTGGAATCCTTGTGACAAACAGCTCCTGTTGGTGCAGTGTGTATGCCACAGTCACGAGATTTAGCCATGTAAATCAAAGCAGAAGACGTTATGTCTCAAGCAGAATTAGTGGATTTGGCTATTTCAGCCACACCTGTTGCTGACAGGTGTATAAAATCAAGCACACAGCCATGCAATCTCCTTACACAAACATTTCCAGTAGAATGGCCTTACAGAAGAGCTCAGTGACTTTCAACTTGGCACCATCATAGGATGCAACCTTTCCAACAAGTCAGTTCATTCTGCCCTGCTAGAGATGCACCGGTCAACTGTAAGTGCTGTTGTTGTGAAGTGGAAACGTCTAGGAGCAACAACGGCTCAGATGTTAAGTGGTAAGCCACACAAGCTCACAGAACGGGACCGCTGAAGCGCGTCGTGTGTAAAAATTGTCTGTCTTTGGTTGCAACACTCTGCCTCTGGAAGCAACGTCAGCACAAGTACTTTGGGAGCTTCATGAAATGAGTTTCAATGGCCAACCAGCCGCACATAAGCCTAAGATTACCATGCACAATGCCAAGCGTCGGCTGGAGTGGTGTAAAGCTCGCTGCCATTGGACGCTGGAGCAATGGAAACGCATTCTCTGGAGCGATGAATCACGCTTCACTATCTGGCAGTCCAACGGACAAATCTGTGTTTTGATGTTGCCAGGAGAACGCTACCTGCCCCAATGCATAGTGCCAACTGTAACGTTTGGTGGAGGAATAATGGTCTGGGGCTGTTTTTCATGGTTGGCGTTAGGCCCCTTAGTTCCAGTAAAGGGAAATCAACGCTACAGCATACAATGACATGCTAGACAATCCTGTGCTTCCGACTTTGTGGCAACAGTTTGGGAAAGGCCCTTTCCTGTTTCAGCATGGCAATGCCTCCATGCACAAAGTGAGGTCCATGCTGAACTGATCAGTGTGGAAGAACTCCACATTCATTGGAATGGGATGTTCGAAGAGCTGGTGTCCACATACTTTTGGTCATGTAGTGTATCTCATTGAGGAGGCTCAGATACCAAACTGACCCACGGCTCTTCTAAGGAGATGCTAGCACTTCAGCATTTAGCTCAGAGATTGGTCCCTGTAGATGTAGCTACGCCCCAAGTGCAGCTGTCTCCTCATCCATGTCCTCATCTGGATCTAACACTCCAACCATTCGTCTCCCTACTGGGACATGGGATTTAGAATGAGGAAGTAAAGGGTGGATGAGAGAATGGAGGGGTGGAAACTAGGGACACTTGAGCGCGTTGCACACACATCACTTACAATCTTCCCCATATCAGTAATGAATTATGATGTGCAAGCGGCATGATTTGATCAGCCGTGACAAAACCTCTTTCTGGGAATTAGCAAGGTTTTATCAGCCTCCATTAATGTGTCGTCAGGAGCTTCTAATGGGCTGCATTTGGAAAAGTAAGTCAAATCAAATGTTATTTGTCACATGCTTCGTAAACAGAGAAATGGTTAGTTCCGGGCCCTTTTCCAACAATGTAGAGTTAAAGATAAAAATGTTTAAAATAGAGGTAAAAATAGCAGTAAGGGGCTGCTTCTGTGATCTCTGGCTGTGGCCTGCTGGATCTGATCTGATCATCACACCAGATAGCTGTCATGGTCCAAACACAGAAGAAGGAAGAGACCCAAAAAGTCTCTCTCGGCATATCAAGCAAATGGCAGAACTTTTTCAGATTTCTTCAGACACCAAATTATTAAACAAAAAAATCATATTGGAACAGGTGACTGAAATAAAGCAAAAAAGCAAAAAAGTTGTTTTTTAAGCTAAAAAGTCTAAACTTTTGAATGTGCATAATTAAATATAAACTAAAACGAGATATTAAGGTAGATGACATCACACTGGGCACAAACATCAATTCAACATCTATTCCTCGTTTGTTCAATGTAATTTAAATGAAATTACTTGGAAACAATGTTGATTCAACCAGTGTGAGCCCAGAGGGATTCTCTTGAAGCTTTCAAAGCTATATTTTTTGTTTTTTATTTTTTTGTGTCAATTAAGTAATTTGTATCAATTCGAAAAAACACTGACTTTGCAAACAAGATCATGGTTATTCATATGTCTCCCTAATACTCATTGGTTTGTTGTGTTTGGTACTCTGAGATTTCTGTACACAAATAAATTGTTGGAGTTCCCAAATTGATTAAACTCATACAGTTGAAAGAGTGAGTAAGATAAGCTATGGGGATATGTAGGTTTCATCAATATTTATCACTGTTGGATAATTAGCATTGCAAAGTAAAGCAAATTAGTGCAATGCAAAAACACATTTTCAGGTCCATGAAGCCCAGATACTAAATTACTTTCCTCTTGTTCCAGAGCTGGAAACCCTCGTAACGTTGTTGAGGATTGGTTATCTCAGTGCAAGGGGCAAGAGGAAGGACAGTGTGGGTGTAGAATAAGGTAGGATTGAGAAATGGAATACGAATGACACGTTTGGTATACCTACTCCTTGAATTTCATTAATTTGATGGGAAACAAATTGGAAACCAAGAGAGCTTACTGCCAATTGATTTTCTGACAACTTAAACACTATCTACAGCAAAATCCTGTGTAGTGAAATAGACTATATGCTATGGATTCCCCAACCCCTTCTGCCTGTCACATACACACAGCAGGTAGCCTAGTGGTTCAGAGCGTTGGGCCATTAACCAAAAAAATCTGCTGTTCTGCCCTTGAGCAAGGCAGTTAATCCCGAACAACAACTGCTCAGACAACTACGGGATCGGTGTCCCTAAACCGGGACGGTTGTTGCGCAATATCCGATAATGTGACAAGAAAAGGTTGTATACAACAGCCAACTTTCCAGGAAATAGACATCTTCTATGGGCAGAAAGCTTACATTCTTGTTAGTGTAACTGCAGTGTCCAATTTGCAGTAGCTATTACAGAAAAAAGTACCATGCTATTGTTTGAGGATAGTGCACAACATCAAATACTTTTATCACGGCAACTGGTTTGATACATTCACCTCTGAAGGTAAATAATGCACTTACACTACCGTTCAAAAGATTGGGGTCACTTAGAAATGTCCTTGTTTATGAACGAAAACCACATTTTTTTCTCCATTAAAATAACTTCAAATTGATCAGAAATACAGCATAGACATTGTTAATGTTGTAAAGGACTATTGTAGCTGGAAACGGCAGATTCTTTATGGAATATCTACATAGGTGTACAGAGGCCCATTATCAGCAACCATCACTCCTGTGTTCCAAAACACCAGTCTCAACATCAACAGTGAAGACGCGACTCTGGGAAGCTGGCCTTCTAGGCAGAGTTCCTCTGTCCAGTGTCTGTGTTCTTTTGCCCATCTTAATCTTTTATTAATCTTAGAATCTTAGAAGGCCTAGAAGGCCAGCATCCCTGAGTCGCCTCTTCACTGTTGACATTGACACTGGTGTTTTGCGGGTACTATTTAATGAAGCTGCCAGTTGAGGACTTTTGAGGTGTCTGTTTCTCAAACTAGACCCTCTAATGTACTTGTCCTCTTGCTCAGTTGTGCACCGGGGCCTCCCACTTCTCTTTCTATTCTGGTTAGAGCCAGGTTGCGCTGTTCTGTGAAGGGAGTAGTACACAGCATTGTACGAGATCTTCAGTTTCTTGGCAATTTCTCAAATGGAATAGCCTTCATTTCTCAGAACAAGAATAGACTGACGAGTTTCAGAAGAAAGTTCTTTGTTTCTGGTCATTTTGTTTCTGGCCACAAATACTGATGCCCCAGATACTCAACTAGTCTAAAGAAGGCCAGTTTTATTGCTTCTTTAATCAGGACAACAGTTATCAGCTATGCTAACATAATTTCAAAAGGGTTTTCTAATGTTCAATTAGCCTTTTAAAATGTTTAACTTGGATTAGCTAACATAACGTGCCATTGAAACACAGGAGTGATGGTTGCTGATAATGGGCCTCTGTACGCCTATGTAGACATTCCATTAAAAATCTGCTGTTTCCAGCTACAATAGTAATTTACAACATTAAAACCTGTAGTGACGCCCAGCCCGTGAACGGGACCGTTATCATCATCTGACACTAATTAGCATAACGCAACGGACATAAATCTTCCTAGAAAATCTTCCTATTCATGAAAATCACAAGTGAAATATATTGGAACACAGCTTAGCCTTTTGTTAATCACCCTGTCATCTCAGATTTTCAAAATATGCTTTACAGCCAACGCTAGACAAGCATTTGTGTAAGTTTATCATAGCCTAGCATAGCATTATGCCTAGCTAGCAGCAGGCAACCTGGACACGAAAATCAGAAAAGCAATCAAATTAAATAGTTTACCTTTGATGAACTTCGGATGTTTTCACTCACGAGACTCCCAGGTAGACAACCAAAGTTCATTTTTCCCAAAATATTATTTTTGTAGGCGAAATAGCTCTGTTTGTTCTTCACGTTTGGCTGAGAAATCGCCCGGAAATTGCGGCCGAAAAATATTCCAAATTAGCTCCATAATATCGACAGAAACATGGCAAACGTTGTTTAGAATCCATCCTCAAGGTGTTTTTCTAATATCTATTCGATAATATATCCGTCGGGACAATTCCTTTTTCTTTTTCTCTAGGACCGATCGGAGTAATGGCTACCTCTGCACTTTACGCGAGAATCTCTCTCAGAGCCACCATGTGACCACTTACGCAATGTGCCCCCATACGGCTATTCTTCAACAGAAATGCGTAAAACTACGTCACAATGCTGTAGACACCTTGGGGAATAGGTAGAAAGCGTAAGCTCGTTGATGGTACATTCACAGCCATATAGGGAGTCATTGGAACGCAGCGCTTTCAAAACCTGGGGCACTTCCGGATTGATAAAATCATAAAATCAGATATTGTGTACAATGGCAATAAGTACTGTACAATTGAGAGGAATGCAGAACAGTGAGAAAATAAGGTCAAAGCAGGTCAGACAGTGAGAGAATGAAAGGATGATAGAAATACCGGAAGAAATGGATGGTGAGAGAATTACTTGGTTATATGGGAGATGAAGATGGAGAACAGTGTGCTTTTTCTTATTTTCTGCTGTCTGCTGTTGATTTGTTTATCTGTTTGAGTACATCTTTCTGAGGGCTTAACAGACTTCAACCTCTTCCGATCTGCTTGTCGGAGAATGATATGTTTAGAAAGCAGATATTGCACCCTTGGATGGGTCATATCTCCACAGGGAGATATGGCTGAAAATAAGTAAATACAAATCAAACTCCAAAGTGCAGAGTTCTCTTCAAAGTGAATCCTTTAGCTCAGATCAAGATTGGATGCATCTGCCATGTTTGCGTGGTGACTACCTTTGAGGTTTCTGTTGATAATAGTCATCCATTTTCCTCAGTGCCTGTCCATCGGAGTGGAGAAATATCGCTCATACTGATATCTGGTAATCACTCAGGCAGTTACACAGGAAACAAAGACAATTTGGTGGGGGAAATGAAAAATATTCTGCCTGGGTTCATTTTTCTGCTTTCATTCCTCGTTACTTTGTTTGCTATTGACGGTCAGGCATCTGTAACAAAAGTGTTTGTAAATGTGCAAGTCACTCTGTCTCTCGTGTTGATGTATTCCACGGCAGGACGACTTTCATCAAAAAGTCAGTGTCAAGACTAGGTTCTCAGTCAAGCTAAACACTGAGCTTCTCACTTTGAGTTGGAATTAAAAAGCATGTACTATGAATCATGATGCAGCTTTAGGCCAGCACTACTTTACTTTTAAGCCTAAAATGACTCAGAAAACACCTTCTTCCAGTGAATAAACAGCACTATTATTCAAACCATGCAGGGGTTTAATGTCTCATTACTGCGGTCACTGTGTAACAGCACACAGTGTGTTGACTGCATCCGGTTGATGCATTGAGGTATTAAGAGATTAGGGGCGGCAGCTCGACCTGTGGAAGTTTCCACTCAATGGTGTGCCACCGCATGCTCCCCAGTTAATTGCCTCTAGTGGCGGTGAGTACCCCCATCGGTACTGATCCACGTACAGGTCATAGGTCGGCCCTGTCTTGCCACGTCCTGTCGTCTGGCCCGTCAATCAAAAGGTTGGATGCTGAGCATGGTGAGGAAAGACGAGAAGGCCGCAGACACCACCCTGAGTGGACAGGTGAGCCATGGGGTGATCTGGGGGAAGGGAAGAGGGGGAAGAAGTGACAGAGTTTAAGCTAAAGATGGCCAATTCAATCGTGCCCCCATTCCATTGTCCAACGTCATCAACTGGCAGGTCACTGTGAGCTACCCTGGACCCACCTCTGGGGTGACAGGTGTTTTCCAGGCTGGTTGGACAGGGGCAGTTATCAGTTGGCTTATGCTGATTCAAAGCAGTGGGATGAAGGTAGGGCCACAGCCAGAGGGCATGTAGGGTTGGAGCTTGGGCCTCGGGTGGAACAGGTGAAGGGGAAGGATAGGAAATGACAGTGAGGGAGATGGGAAGATTTCATGGCTGTTTAAGCAAGTGAAGACTTGGGGAAAAGAGTAGGGGAGGCTACTTAGAGGGCATCCCAAAAGGCTCCACTTTATAAAATGTGGGGCAGATTAAAAATGTGCATCTATTAAAGGAAAAGTAATTAAGTTTCCCTCCCAGTCATCAGCCAAATACAGAGAGAATTTAGCAAAGAATTCCTTCTGTAGATTTTATTTTAGAAAGTGTCTTGTTGAATCCACTTTATTTTCTGTAGCTTTCTCAACTTGAATAAGATGAAAAGTGCTTGAACAGGTGAAAATGTTGATGTACTTACAGTTAAAAGTGGATCACTGTTTGAAAAGGTGTTGCATGGTCTATCAATACATTTCTATCAATAACAAAATGTCAAAGAAATATTTTAGATTAGCCTGTATGAGGGTAGCCTAGTGGTTAGAGCATTGGACTAGTAACTGGAAGGTTGCAACTGGAAGGTTGCAAGTTCAAACCCCCGAGCTGACAAGGTACAAATCTGTCGTTCTGCCCCTAAACAGGCAGTTAACCCACTGTTCCTAGGCTGTCATTGAAAATAAGAATTTGTTCTTAACTGACTTGCCTAGTTAAATAAAGGTCAAATATATATATTTTAAAAAAATGTATTTCACCAAGTTATTTGTTTTGTTGTTTGTAATTTCTCTTAAGTGACAAATGTTCAAAAACCATCTGAGCTGTTTCCACCTATTTTTATTATTATTATATATTAACTTGTTTTACTTAACTTTCTATTTATCAGGCGTCGTTGAACAGCCTATTAATGCCTTAATTTAACTTTCAGGTGGTGTCTGAGAGGTGTCAACAGGAAGGGGAAGAAGCCCCATTTCAGGACTGTTTTCTCCCTGGAAAGAACAGAGATCATCTCTAAGCGATGGAAATGTGAAATATGAGCAGGAGTGAGAGTTTAGCAGAAGTTCATCCAGAGAGACTGACAGAAGCAAGTCATCTGATCTTCGTCAAACTTCAACAGTTTATGAAAACATCTACATTTCATAAACGTGGAAGTTCTCTGGTTGGTCAATCACTTGATATCTCACATCCTCCCCCCTCCCATCACAACCAATTTGAGCCTTGTTTTCACCTGTGCTAAGTTAGCACCGATCATTTTCAGAACTAAAATCATAGAACTCTCTTTACTTTAAATATATGTAGAAAACTAAGTTTTGCTGAATGACAAAAACAAAGTGTTCAATCATCTGTATTATATTTGAAGACCTTCAGATCATATGTATGAGTTTTGATTTAATTTGGTAGCACATGAAGGAATGTATTTGCCAATAATTCCACAGTACAGTACAGTATGGCTTGAGAGGCGCGCTGAGGTGTCAGGAACCAGAATTGATTAGGATCCATCGAGGAGACATGAAAAGAGTGACCCTTCTTTAAAATACAACAAACATGAAATGAGCGCCAGATCCCCTTTAAAAACCAGCAACATGAGTGACCCTGTTTCAAACCTCACCACATGAAAAAATGACCCCATTTACAGTCACATGAACATGTGGGAATGAAAAAAGGTGTTGGGGAAAGAAAAAATGTTTAAAATACCCTTTAAAAATATGCACATTTTGTAAAGACAATTGCTAGCTGGGCTTGACGTAAAATGCTCAGCTCTGCCTCCAGGACAATATTCATCCCAATAAATTTCAACCTGTCTCTGAGTAATTCCCTACAGATAGTACACTGGAGAAATTGCAGTATCAGCTATTGTTGAATCCATTTCAGCACCACTAGAGCTCTACTAAAGGGGACAGCATACAGGTTTCCCTTCAGAACCATGGACAGCTCCTCTTCATCTCCCAACTCTGCCCATGTAGACTAAATCAACCCTGCCTATGCTCTACATACAGTATGTGTTGGGGAACATGTATAAGATATATTCTTTTAAGTATAATTAAAACTAGGGGGCGGAAGAGATAGAAGGAGTGGGGTGGAGGGGTGGAGAGATAGAGAGAGGGTGGGAAAGGAAGAAGGAGAGGGTGGAGAGAGATTGATTCCCAAAGTGCTTAAGGTGTGTTTGTTAAGAGTGTGGCATTTGTTTTATGGTGGCAAGGGGGCTGTGGGGTGTTGTGCAAAACAAAGTAATCAGCAATTGGATTGTCTCGAACCAATCAGAGTATCAAAGCCAATGACACATTTTCTAACCACCGCTTTACCCACGTGTGTTCTGGGTCTAACACAACCCATTTGTTTCTGGACCAATCAGATGGCTCCGAATGTGTTCGCATTTGGTAAAGGGTCAGGGAGTTACTAAGATCCAGAGTCATTGCGGAGAAGAAACTAGCGCCTGTGGGTGTGGCGTAGCATTTGGCCCGGAGAAAGGAGTCTGGGTAGCCAGGCAAGCATCCATAGCTCTGTCTATGAATTTGAGAGTGCTTACCTTTCTCTAGCCCCATCTATCAGCTTGTTAACAAACAGAGGTGCGGAGTAGGCTTTGTGATTGTTTCAATTAAGAATTCTAGCATTAATGTCCTTTAAAGGATACAGAAACACCAGTTGGCCCTGCCAAAGAGCTGGCTGAAGGTTGCCTTGTTGTGTTGTGTTTGGTTTTTAAGTTAAAGGTGTCACTCTGGTGATCCACTCTGACCTTTCACTGTTCTAAGCACTTCTCTACAAGTTTCCCCACTGCACTGTCCTTTCTTTCCCCAAGGAACAGCCCAGTCACACTGTTAGTAAAAGGCCATGTCACAATGTCTCACACAATGACATTTTACAATTTATTTTCGTCCATGACACTCGTCAAACATGGTTTGTCTTTATCCAAGGTGATCAGATAGGTGATGTTAACTTGTATAACTTGTCTAATTCACACTAGCACTAGTGAGTGCCCCACAGCGTTGATGTTTAAAAGACAAATGCTTGTCATCCCACTCACCGCAGTCATTTGGAAAACTAATTAAAGTTTTCCAGTACACAGCCCCCTGAAGCTTACACTGTGCTGCAGAGAGAGAGGGAGGAAGAGAGAGTGGGAGAGATGGGTAGAGGGGTGGAGAGATAGGGAGAGGAAAAGAGAGAGAGAGGGAGGAAGAGAGAGTGGGAGAGATGGGTAGAGGGGTGGAGAGATAGAGAGAGGAAAAGAGAGAGAGAGTGAGGAAGAGAGAGTGGGAGAGATGGGTAGAGGGGTGGAGAGATAGGGAGAGGAAAAGAGAGAGAGAGGGAGGAAGAGAGAGTGGGAGAGATGGGTAGAGGGGTGGAGAGATAGGGAGAGGAAAAGAGAGAGAGACGGAGGAAGAGAGAGTGGGAGAGATGGGTAGAGGGGTGGAGAGATAGGGAGAGGAAAAGAGAGAGAGAGGGAGGAAGAGAGAGTGGGAGAGATGGGTAGAGGGGTGGAGAGATAGGGAGAGGAAAAGAGAGAGAGAGGGAGGAAGAGAGAGTGGGAGAGATGGGTAGAGGGGTGGAGAGATAGGGAGAGGAAAAGAGAGAGAGAGGGAGGAAGAGAGAGTGGGAGAGATGGGTAGAGGGGTGGAGAGATAGGGAGAGGAAGAGAGAGAGAGAGGGAGGAAGAGAGAGTGGGAGAGATGGGTAGAGGGGTGGAGAGATAGGGAGAGGAAAAGAGAGAGAGAGGGAGGAAGAGAGAGTGGGAGAGATGGGTAGAGGGGTGGAGAGATAGAGAGAGGAAAAGAGAGAGAGAGGGAGGAAGAGAGAGTGGGAGAGATGGGTAGAGGGGTGGAGAGATAGGGAGAGGAAAAGAGAGACAGAGGGAGGAAGAGAGAGTGGGAGAGATGGGTAGAGGGGTGGAGAGATAGGGAGAGGAAAAGAGAGAGAGGGAGGAAGAGAGAGTGGGAGAGATGGGTAGAGGGGTGGAGAGATAGGGAGAGGAAAAGAGAGAGAGAGGGAGGAAGAGAGAGTGGGAGAGATGGGTAGAGGGGTGGAGAGATAGGGAGAGGAAAAGAGAGAGAGAGGGAGGAAGAGAGAGTGGGAGAGATGGGTAGAGGGGTGGAGAGATAGGGAGAGGAAAAGAGAGAGAGAGGGAGGAAGAGAGAGTGGGAGAGATGGGTAGAGGGGTGGAGAGATAGGGAGAGGAAAAGAGAGAGAGAGGGAGGAAGAGAGAGTGGGAGAGATGGGTAGAGGGGTGGAGAGATAGGGAGAGGAAAAGAGAGAGAGAGGGAGGAAGAGAGAGTGGGAGAGATGGGTAGAGGGGTGGAGAGATAGAGAGAGGAAAAGAGAGAGAGAGGGAGGAAGAGAGAGTGGGAGAGATGGGTAGAGGGGTGGAGAGATAGGGAGAGGAAAAGAGAGATAGAGGGAGGAAGAGAGAGTGGGAGAGATGGGTAGAGGGGTGGAGAGATAGGGAGAGGAAAAGAGAGAGAGAGGGAGGAAGAGAGAGTGGGAGAGATGGGTAGAGGGGTGGAGAGATAGGGAGAGGAAAAGAGAGAGAGAGGGAGGAAGAGAGAGTGGGAGAGATGGGTAGAGGGGTGGAGAGATAGGGAGAGGAAAAGAGAGAGAGAGGGAGGAAGAGAGAGTGGGAGAGATGGGTAGAGGGGTGGAGAGATAGGGAGAGGAAAAGAGAGAGAGAGGGAGGAAGAGAGAGTGGGAGAGATGGGTAGAGGGGTGGAGAGATAGGGAGAGGAAAAGAGAGAGAGGGGGAGGAAGAGAGAGTGGGAGAGATGGGTAGAGGGGTGGAGAGATAGGGAGAGGGGTGGAGAGATGGGTAGAGGGGTGGAGAGATAGGGAGAGGAAAAGAGAGAGAGAGAGAGGGGTGGAGAGAGAGAGAGAGGGGTGGAGAGATAGGGAGAGGAAAAGAGAGAGAGAGAGAGGGGTGGAGAGATAGAGAGAGGGGTGGAGAGATAGGGAGAGGGGTGGAGAGATGGGTAGAGGGGTGGAGAGAGAGAGAGAGAGAGGGGTGGAGAGATGGGTAGAGGGGTGGAGAGAGAGAGGAAAAGAGAGAGAGAGAGAGAGGAAAAGGGAAAGGATGAAGGAGAGGGTGGAGAGAAATTGCTTCCCAAAGTGCTTAAGGCGTGTTTGTTAAGAGTGTGGCATGTGGTTAACTCAAACAAGAATTAGCTCGTTAATCTACTGTAGGTTGATAAAGCAAATGTGATGGATATTTGTTTTGCTTGTTTGTGTGGCTTTCGCTTCTTAGACAGCCGAACGCATACCAGTTCCTGGTTTACATTGACTAACTAGAGATTGAAACAGGACATTTGTCGGTACATTTCAGAGTATGGCTATGGCGTCTGTGTAGTTGAATCACTTTAAACAAAACATGTAGGGCTAATGCAAAGTTCCTATTTACTTTGCTAATACCAAAGGTTTCTGTGACTGAAGTGTGGACTGAACCCTAATCATGCATCCGGGCAGGCTGCAGGCCTGCTTTAACGTTCACTTCCCCATCCTTCATTTGATTTATTTAGCATTCTAACAAGCTAATGCATAGTTTATGCATAACAAGTAATGATTCCTCTCATAGATATTAATGAGATATGGAGTTTTAATTCTTTAATTCTCTTTCAGTGTCATGATGTAATATTTATAAATTATCACAATTAGTCTTGCATTTAACATCATTGTAGGGCTAAATTATATTTCAGAAAAGCTTTTTCCAAAGAAATGCTTTTATAACATTCTGATCAGGAAACATTCAGCCTCGCAGCATGCCTGGGGGAAAGGATTTTAAAATGTTTAATTCAAGACTATGTTTAGGGTGCATAATTACGACACTCATTAAACTCTCCTATGCTGAAACGGCGTCCAATAGAAGGAAATATCCTTGGCAGTAATCCAACTCATTACAATCCCTGATGATGGGTTATGGGATTGGCTTTTTATTAGCAGTCACTATTTACTGTAGAGCATAATGAAAATATGACACATAACTTATAATGAATTACGGGTGAGTCTGATGGTTAATTCTTGTCACTGAAAGGTGTTCTGTTTTGCCTGAGTAGAGGGCAGACTGAGAGCTGTGCATCACACTGGTAACAGTCACAAAGGTGACCTAGAAGGCACACTGCGTCAGTTTTCAAACCTAACTTTGTTTTCTTCATATCTCTGTTTAACTCTTCTTGTTTGCACTTGATGAGATGAGTACTAAAGTGTGGGATCTAGTAATCAAAGTGATGTTTGTTTTAATATCACTGTGAGAACCATTTTAAGTCAATAGGTGATGTCTCATTACTCAGCCTGAAAGAGTTCCTGACATGATGTCCTTCAACTGAATGCAAGACTCATGAATTCAAAGCTAAGAAACAAAACTCATCCTGAAGAAAAACTCAGCTTCCTTGAGTGACACTGATTTCACGTGTTTCGCGTTTAAACAAGAGAAATTGAAGGTCGCTCTCTTCATAAGTACTATGTAATCTCAGCCGACAGACAAAAAGTGAGTGCTTTGTCTCAGGCCCTGGGTTGCGTAGCAGGTGGCTGCAGGCCTGCACTATTAAACTGAATAAATCACAGCTTGATTATCCACCCAAGGCCTGGGTGTTCTTTCTGCTGCTCCTGCTGAATGAAAATCTACCTGAGGTGAACTTCATCTAACGCAGTAATTAAGAGAGTCTGTGTTATATTGATTCTCATTACATCCTCAAATGCCACCCAACAGAACCACAGAAGAGGATGGTGTGTGTGTGTGTGTGTGTGTGTGTGCGTGCGTGCGTGCGTGCGTGCGTGTGTGTGTGTGTGTGCATATACGTGCGTGTGTACGTGCGTGCGTGCGTGCGTGCGTGCGTGCGTGCGTGTGTGTGTGTGTGTGCATATACGTGCGTGTGTACGTGCGTGCGTGCGTGCGTGCGTGCGTGCGTGTGTGTGTGTGTGTGTGTGTGTGTGCATATACGTGCGTGTGTACGTGCGTGCGTGTGTGTGTGTGTGTGCATATACGTGCGTGTGTACGTGCATGCGCAGCTTTGACCAAATTTCACATCTGCAGCGACATCTATTGGTAACTGATGGAAAAAGAGATGGACGCGGCACTAAATCAATATTGAAGTCATATTCCTGTACAGGTACAGTACACACAAGGGTTCTAAAAACAAAGGATCAAGTATGCACTTAAAGCTGAATTTGTAGAACATGTCGTAGAGAGAGACTCAGTTAGACTGACACGTCGTACACATCTCGTCATTTTGATGAGTCTTGAATCCTAATCAACATTTTCCTGTGAGACAAGCACTCTGCTATGGCCACCCCACTTTAGCTCTTTAGTAAAACACATGTAAAGTCACATTAATTCATTAGAATACATTCATTTGTATTTCTGTGAATGAAACTCACCTCTGGTCTATTCAAGCACTCCCATACACAGAAAAAGGCATACCTACAAAGCCAAACAAACCACTATCTTGTCAGGGACACAAAATATGTGTGTGTGTGTGTGGTTGCATGTGTTATTTATGCAACCACACACACACACACGCTCACACACACTGGCGCACACACACACACTCTAGAATTCCCTACAGAATATGTATCATTGGTGTTTGAGCGTGGGGTGTGCGTGTGTACGTGTGTCGTGTGTGTGTGTATGTGCTGGCTATATGGGGGATACTTGGCTAGAAGTCAATGTGGCTCTGAGGCGGCTCTCCCTGCCAAGCTTTATGGTTAAGCAGCCAGCAAATTGGGAATGTAGCTTTATCTAATTAGAAAATACATTCCTTTTAGCAAGCAGTCCCTCAGGCATAATCATCATTATTTAAGCTGCCTGGCCTTGCGAGGGAGAGAGACAGCAGCATTCAGATACATATCTAATGTCCACCGTCTTAATTCAAATGCTCAGACTGAGATGTGCATAGAATGAGAGACTTTCATTCTGTCTTTTCTCCTTCTGTTTTTGTGTCTTTTTCACTCTTCCTCCATCAGTATCTTTAAGAATCTCTATTCGTAAGGACCAAGACATACACACACTCACTGAATATACAGACAGATACACTATAGAGTGCATTTGGACAGTATTCAGACCCCTTGACTTTTTCCACATTTTGTTACTTTACAACATTATTCTAAAACGAATGAAATTGTTGTTGTTTTTTCATCAGTCTACACATAATACCCAATAATGACAAAGCAAAAACAGGTTTAGACATATTTGCAAATGTATTTCAAATAAAAATGAAAAATCACATTTACATAAGTATTCAGACCCTTTACTCGGTACTGTGTTGAAGCACCTTTGGCAGTGATTACAGCCTCAAGTTTATGACGGCACACCTGTATTCGGGGAATTTCTCCCATTCTTCTCTGCAGATCCTCTCAAGCACGTTGGATGGGGAACATTGCTGCACAGCTATTTTCAGGTCTCTACAGAGATATTCAAACGTGTTCAAGCCCGGGCTATGGCTGGGCCACTCAAGGACATTCAGAGACTTGTCCCGAAGCCACTCCTGTGTTGTCTTGGCTGTGTACTTAGGGTCGTTGTCCTGATGGAAGGTGAACCTACACCCCAGTCTGAGGTCCTGTGCGCTCTGGAGCAGGTTTTCATCAAGGATCTCTCTGTACTTTGCTCCGTTTATCTTTGCCTCGATCCTGACTAGTCTCCCAGTCTTGCCGCTGAAAAACATCCACACAGCATGATGCTGCCACCACTATGCTTCACCATAGGGGTGGTGCCAGGTTTCCTCCATACGTGACGCTTGGCATTCAGGCCAAAGAGTTCAATCTTGGAGTCATCAGACAAAGTAATCTTGTTTCTCATGGTCTGAGTCTTTAGGTGGATTTTTGGAAAACTCCAAGCAGGCTGTCATTTGCCTTTTACTAAAGAGTGGCTTCAGTCTGGCCACTCTACCATAAAGGCCTGATTGGTGGAGTTCTGCAGAGATGGTTGTCCTTCAGGAAGGCTCTCCCATCTCCACAGAGGAACTCTAGAGCTCTGTCAGAGTAAACATCAGGTTCTTGATCACCTCCCTGACCATGGCCCTGCGCAGTTTGGCCGGTCGGACAGCTCCGTGAAGAGTCTTGGTGGTTCCACACTTCTTCCATTTAAGAATGATGGAGGCCACTGTGTTCTTGGGGACCTTCAATGTTGCAGAAATGTTTTGGTACCCTACCCCAGATCTGTCCCTCGACACAATCCTGTCTCTGAGCTCTACAGATTATTTAATCCATTTTTGAATAAGGCTCTAACGTAACTAAATGTGGAAAACATCAAGGGGCCTGAATACTTTCCGAAGGGACTGTATGTACCGTATCTCACTCCCTCTACTGTCTCATAGTCTGCATGCAATGTTCAGAACCATTTCTGTTTCTCCATTTTGACATGACACATCCTTCAAATGCACCCATATCTGTGATGTGTGTCTGTGTATGTGGCCATGACAAGGCAAAGACAAAGCCCCTATGAATATGGCCAGCCAGGCAGATTAGAGTAGAGCCAGGTCAGACTGGGAAGCAGGACAGAACGGAGCCACCAACACATCACTATATGATCAAGACAGGTGCTTAACACTAACCCTATACATACAGCATACACACCAGTCATAGGTTTAACACTAAACCTATACATACAGCATACACACCAGTCATAGGTTTAACACTAACCCTATATATACAGTATACACACCAGTCATAGGTTTAACACTAACCCTATACATACAGCATACACACCAGTCATAGGTGTGTGTGTGTGTGTGTGTGTGTGTGTGTGTGTGTGTGTGTGTGTGTGTGTGTGTGTGTGTGTGTGTGTGTGTGTGTGTGTGTGTGTGTGTGTGTGTGTGTGTGTGTGTGTGTGTGTGTGTGTGTATTTGCGTATGTGCTGTGTGTGTTGTGTGTGTGTCTGTGTGTGAGTATTTGAATGTGTGCTGTGTATGTGTGTATGTTTGCATTTGAGGTGTTTGTGGGTGGTGATATCCTTTGCTGTCAGCACCTACTTTCAGAGGGATTGGATCGGGCTGAGGAGAATCATTATGCTGCTGTTTGCAGTGTCCCTGTGTGTGCATGCGTGCCTGTGTGTGACATTTATGCCAGTTTTGAGGAAATCACTAAATAGAGCACACAAGGCCAATGTGGGATAAACATTGGACAGACACATGTTAGACAGCCTGCACGCACACACACACACACACACACACGCCCGTGCGCGCGCACACGCACACACACACACACAGCTGCCCCCTCCCAGCCTGGGCTGATTCCTCAATAGTAATTTAAAATGTAAAATCCCCATTAGACAGGGAAAGTCAATAAGGGAGAGAGGGATGAAAGAAAAAGAAAGAAAGATAGAAAGAAAGAGAGCGAGAGAGCGAGAGAGATAAAACTACCCTGAGTCTGATATGAGTCCCATCTCCTACACCATTCTGAGTGCAGAGCCAAGTCAAAGAGAATCTGAAGTTCCTCTCATTTTTTACTTAATGGTATCGGGGGCAGCTAATTGCTCTAGCGGTCGTCATGTAAATGAAAAAGCGCCTACACACTAACATGCCACTGATATGGTATATACAAGTTTTGATGAGGTTAATACGCTCAAAATATCACAGCTTTCACAGAAGCAACTTCACCATCCTGCCATGCGATCCAAAATAGGCTCGGTAAAATAAAAACAATTCAGGGTTGAAAATATCCAACACCCTCTTGTTTTCCAAAGCGATTGGTTATTTTGGGAAATTAGCAACTGTGTGTGGGTTAGAATCCCCGAGCCGACATGGTGAAATGTCTGTTGATGTGCCCTTGAGTAAGGCACCTAACCTTAATTGATCCCGTAAGTCGTTTTGGATAAGAGCGTCTGCTAAATGACTAAAATGTCATGTAAACACCAGAAATCTCATCCCAGTGAAATAATGCAGCGTAACCTGGAGAAAAAGGAGTGGCTATTAAAATTGAAAAGCATGAAATGAATATTTACAGTCAGACGGCATGAGGCAGGGCTTTGCTCAGCAGTACAGGTGAAGGGCTTTCTAGGGTAGATTAGAAGCATGGAAACAGAGAGGTAGGTGAGGGAGAGGACAGAGCACATCTGAGCAAATTGGGTTCTACCTTGTCACATGCTAAGAGGAGGAGTGCTTGGGCAAGAGTGACCTGTTGTCAATGAACTGAACCATGCTAGAACATACAGGACCAGTCAAAAGCTACAACCCCCCCCCCCCCCTCTCCCCACACACACACACACACACACACACACACAAACACTCACACACTGTTAAATATACATATTTAAAAATGTCCTAAATGAGAAATGTATTCAAGCAGTCATTTACAAAAATAAGTAACACTCAAATGAACTGTTATATACAGCGCCAGTCAAACGTTTGTACACACCTACTCATCCACCTACTTTTTACTATTTTCTACATTGTAGAATAATAGTGAAGACATCAAAACTATGAAATAACACATATGGAATCATGTAGTAACCCAACAAGTGTTAAGCAAATCAAAACATATTATATATTTGCGATTCTTCCAAGTAGCCACCCTTTGCTTGGATGACAGCTTTGCACCCTCTTTGCATTCTCTCTTAGCATTCCAGCTTCACCTGGAATGCTTTTTCAACAGTCTTGAAGGAGTTCCCACATATGCTGAGCACTTGTTGGCTGCTTTTCCTTCACTCTGGGGTCCAACTCATCCCAAACAATCTCAATTGGGTTGAGTTCGGGTGATTGTGGAGGCCAGGTCATCTGATGCAGCACTCAGTCACTCTCCTTCTTGATCAAATAGCCCTTACACAGCCTGGAGGTGTGTTGAGTCATTGTCCTGTTGAAAAACAAATGATAGTCCCACTAGGCGCAAACCAGATGGGATGGCATATCGCTGCAGAATACTGTGGTAGCCATGCTGGTCAAGTGTGCCTTGAATTCTAAATTAATCAAAGACAGTGTCAGCAGCAAAGCATCCCCAAACCATCACACCTCTGCCTCCATGCTTCACGGTTCTAACTCTAACTCTAATGAACTTATCCTCTCCAGCATAGGTAACTATGGGTAATCCTTTCCTGTGGCAGTCCTCATGAGAGCTAGTTTCATCTTAGCGCTTGATGGTTTTTGCAACTGCACTTGAAGAAACTTTAAAAGATCTTGAAATGTTCCGGATTGAATGACCTTCATGTCTTAAAGTAATGATGGACTGTAGTTTCTCTTTGCTTATTTGAGCTGTTCTTGCCATAATATGGACTTGGTCTTTTACCAAATAGGGCTATGTTCTGTATTCCACCCCACAACTGATTGGCTCAAATGCATTAAGAATGAAAGAAATTCCACAAATTAACTTTTAACAATGCACACCTGTTAATTGAAATGCATTCCAGGAGACTACCTCATGAAGCTGGTTGAAAGAATGCCAAGAGTGTGCATAGCTGTCATCAAAGACAAAGGGTAGCTACTTTGAAGAATCTGAAGTATAAAATATTTTTAATTTGTTTAACACTATTTTGGTTACTACATGATTCCATATGTGTTATTTCATAGTTTTGATGTCTTCACTATTATTTTACAATGTTTATTCTATTATTCTCTTATTCTTCAAAAATAAAGAAGACCTCTGGAATGAGTAGGTGTGTCCAAACTTTTGACTGGTACTGTATTTGTTTGAAATGTTTTGAAACCAATATTCAAATATATCTCTCTAGAGATAAGATGGTTTGTCTTCTGACAGAAACACTGCGATAGTTGTCTCTTTAGCGGAGGTTTCCTCAGAGGAATCAATTAAAAGTACTTTCTCCTTTGTCCTCTTTGTCCGCAGCAGAATTAACATGCAAGAGGAAATTAATTATGCACTGCCATGATTACGTTTTTTGCTACAGTTTCAGACTATAGGAAGTTTAGATTGGCCAATTGGAGGGGAGGTTTATGATGTCTTATTATGGGCTAGGTTTCACATTGCCATGGTGACTGTGACAACAACACTGGGAGAAACAGACAGAACACTTCTCTGGAGACAAAAATAAACTGTTAAACTGAAAATCACTCTGAAATCACAAAACTATTTTCTTCTAAAACAATTGAAAAAGTTCATTCGAAAACTTTTAGCTGTGTTAAATGATCACTGTACAAAAGAATAGGGCTAAAGGTTTGCCGCAACATCATCTCACAAACTCAAGTCTATTCTTAACATCACGTTGGTTCTAGATGTTCGCACTGCCACAAAAGTAAAGTTAAATATGAAACAGCTGCTGCTACATTAGCTACAATTTGGTTCAACGTTATGGTAGATACATAGGAAATGTATCACTAGTAGATAGGTACCAGTCATGGTCTGACTGTTGCCAAAATGAACCTTATTTTCTGATAGCAGTGGATTTCTGTCTTTCTCTGCTTTTTTTTGCTGGCTTAGACGTTGGGGCTCACCAGAGCGCAAAATTGCTGTGCAAATATATATTATTCGCAACATGACCGAGTTATTGTCTCCATAGAAACTGGAACCCATTTTCTGTAATTAATGCAATTACCAGACAAGGTCAAGAATAGAGGGAGAGAGTTAGACGGTGAAAATGGGAAATATGTTTCAAGACAAAGAGAGACTGTGTGTGTGTAAATGTGTGAAATAGAGGAAATGAGAGATTAAAAAGGGCACAGAAATGTAGTGATAATGAAAACAGACGGAACAGGTGCTGTTCAAAAGAGAAAAATAAAAATGAAAGATGAGATTTTTTTAAATGTAAGTAAAGAAGAATGACAGTGGGGAAAGGGGCGACAGACTGGGGTTTTCTGTAAAACCATTCTGCCTATGTGGCGCTACAGATCCAAGCAAGCCTGCATTTCTGACTCACAATCACGAAATAGCATCATCCTGGATAGTCGGAACTGTTCTTCAGATCAGCGTTCATAAGCTACACAGCTAATGAACAGACGGTAAGGATTTCAAGACAGCCATCTATCGGTCTTCTCAAATGTGGCTTTGATCACACATGAAGGCTACAACCTTATTGTTTTATAACTACTTTGATTTGAAATGTTCCCATTTTGATGTGAGCAGATGACGGTGTATCTTGATTTATGTCTTTCAAAAATATAATGGATAGTAGTCAATAACAACGTTCCTGCTCTTTATATAGTAACTCAAATCCATTTAAAACATTGGTATTCTGAGATATCAGAAGGTCATTGAAAAACCTATGTGAAATATTCAAATAACTCCAATGCCTCAGGCATGCATCAATAGTTGTACAATGCCTTTAAGTCCAGGGATTTTCAGTGAAGTACCAATCAAGATCACCTTTCTGTCTGTGAGAATATGACTCAGAGGCAGAAATGCAACTGATTGGCATTTGATCTGTGATGTCAGTGATGGCCACTCTTCCATAGAAGGTCAGAGGACTGGACATGTCTGGTATTTGATGCCTAATCTCTTTCCTTGATATCCCCACCTATAATATAGTAATAATAATAATATATTCCATTTAGCAGATGCTTTTATCCAAAGCAACTTGCAGTCATGCATGCATACATTTTACATATGTGTGGACCTGGGAATCGAGCCCTGACGTTTCAAGCGCCATGCTCCAACAACTTAGCTACAAAGGACCACACACACACACACACACACACACACACACACACACACACACACACACACACACACACACACACACACACACACACACACACACACACACACACACACACACACACACACACACACTTCACCTCTCCATCAGAGTTTTTCTCTCCTCGTTGCGCAGCAATATCTGTGCTGGTCTGTCTGGTCAGTTAAGCCGTAAAGTCGTGAGGAGCTCACGTGGCTCAGACCGTAGCCACAGTGACATTTCAGCTCTGACTGTTTTTCCATTAATATTCCCCTTATGGGACTGAGCCAGGGTTATTTTCCTCCAGCAACTCCACTCGCTCTCACTGAAACACATTGAAGCACACTATTATACTCTGAAACACACTGAAACACTCTCGAACACTCCGAAACTCACTGAAAGGCATGGAAACACTACAAAACACATTGAAATACACTGCTACACTCTGAAACAAAATGAAAGACACGGCAAATGCTGAAACACACTGAAAAACATTAGCTTGAGCATATGGGACATTTTGTTCAAGTTAAAATCATTAGAATCTGACATTTGAAAGTACATTTTGACCACTAAAATTATGACATTAAGCTGGAACTACACTCAATGTAATGAAAAGCAATGAATCGGCTTGCACTGTATCATACTGAACATCAGTGATGACAACGGCAACAGCATACTCAGTTGGTTCATCACGTTCTCTCTTTGTACACTTCTACATTCTCTCCCTCCACATCTCACTGAGAAAAAGAGAGAGTCATGAGAGAGAGCTAGAATGATGGGGAATGAGGGTCAAATATCTAGAAGAGAAAGAAGGGGGGAAAGGAGACATGGAAGGAAATGTATCTGCTCACCAACTGCTCACTTTCCAATACGTACCCATCGCATCTGCTCAATCTCCCTCCATTATGGCTCAGATGTCTCCCCTGGCCTGTGAAACACTGATATCACACAGTCATCTCCCCCCAGTCGGCTCTCGCTTACCTCAGTCGCAGCATCTTCACAGTGAAATGACAGAAACTGAAGACAGAGAGAACTTTCTGTTCCACCCGCCCGCAGCGCTGAGAAAATTGCCCTCTCTTCCCTATACCCATTCTCTAGAAAATCTAGGTGATTATCTTTCCTGGATGCCGAGACTGAGAAGGTTCATTTTCATCACGACAGCCAGACTTTTGACCTCTGTGAACTCAAAAAGATATCATCGGGGCAGCCGTTGGAAATCTGATGTCTTCTTACATTATTTTGCCAACATATGCTGTTATGTGTATGAAGGTTAGTGATTTCCTCCAGACCAAGGCGATGATAAAGGTGGATATGCCAAGTCAGAAGGCGAAGCTCAAAGTAAGCGTTATTCAGTGTTTAAATCAAAGTCAAGGGATTAGTTCTCATCCTCATTGTTTCTCATGTCTTTACATGTCTAAGGGGTTACACTATAGTAGGTGAGGTGAGGTGCTGGTCAGCTCGTGCATTCATCCCTCAAGAGCTCACAGAGATACACATTGAATGACATCTACATGCTGCACAATTAGATTGTTCCATTGTAGTAAAGTATCTTTGTCACCCAAAAAAGTGACATTTTCTCAGACAGGCTTGCTTGAAACTCTACCTGATGCGGAGATGAGATTGTTGGAGCAATGAGTAAAAGTGTGTCAGAACCGGGCAGGCTACAGCATGTTGCAACACAAAAATCAGAATCAAATCAAATCAAAGTTTACTTGTCATGTGCGCCGAATACAACAGGAGTAGACCTTACAGTGAAATGCTTACTTACAGACTCTAACCAACAGTGCAAAAAAGGTATTAGGTGAACAATAGGTAAGTAAAGAAATAAAACAACAGTAAAAGCACAGGCTATATATAGTAGCGAGGCTATAAAAGTAGTGAGGCTACATACAGACTCCGGTTAGTCAGGCTGATTGAGGTAGTATGTACATGTAGATATGGTTAAAGTGACTGTGCATATATGATGAACAGAGTAGCAGCAGCGTAAAAGGGGGGTTGGCGGGTGGTGGGTGGGACACAATGCAGATAGCCCTGTTAGCCAATGTGTGGGAATAGTCCGGGTAGCCATTTGATTACCTGTTCAGGAGTCTTATGGCTTGGGGGTAAAAACTGTTGAGAAGCCTTTTTGTCCTAGACTTGGCACTCCGGTACCGCTTGCCATGCGGCAGTAGAGAGAACAGTCTATGACTGGGGTGGCTGGGGTCAGCATCAACTAGCCAGACACTGATACACTCTTAGAAAAAAAGGGTTCCAAATTGGTTCTTTGCGGAGGGATAGGGTTCTACCAATAACTGTTTTGATCAGAAGAACCATTATTGGAAGAGAAGGGTTCTTTGTAAGGAAAAGGGTTCTACCTAGAACCCTATACATCCTAAGAATGATTTTTGGAAGAAATGATTCTTTGATGATTCTTTGGACTGCACGAAGTGTTATACATAAACTCAGCAAAAGAAGAAACATCCCTTTTCAGGACCCTGTCTTTCAAAGATAATTCGTAAAAATCCAAATAACTTCACAGATCTTCATTATAAAGGGTTTAAACACTGTTTCCCATGCTTGTTCAATGAACCATAAATAATTAATGAACATGCACCTGTGGAACCGCCGTTAAGACACTAACAGCTTACAGACGGTTAGCAATTAAGGTCACAGTTTTGAAAACTTAGGACACTAAAGAGGCCTTTCTACTGACTCTGAAAAACACCAAAAGAAAGATGCCCAGTTTCCCTACTCATCTGCATGAACGTACCTTAGGCATGCTGCAAGGAGGCATGAGGACTGCAGATGTGTCCAGTGCAATAAATTGCAATGTCCGTAATGTGAGATGCCAAAGACAGCGCTATAGGGATACAGGACGGACAGCTGATTGTCCTCGCAGTGGTGGACCACATGCAACAACCCCTGCACAGGATCAGTACATCTGAACATCACACCTGCGGGACAGGTACAGGATGGCAACAACAACTGCCCGAGTTACACCAGGAACGCACAATCCCTCCATCAGTGCTCAGGCTGTACGCAATAGGCTGAGAGAGGCTGGACTGAGGGCTTGTGGGCCTGTTGTAAGGCAGGTCCTCACCAGACATCACCGGCAACAAGGTCGCCTATGGGCACAAACCCATCGTTGCTGGACCAGACAAGACTGACAAAAAGTGCTCTTCACTGACAAGTCGTGGTTTTGTCTCACCAGGGGTGATGGTCGGATCCGCGTTTATCATGGGAGGAATGAGCGTTACAGCAAGGCCTGTACTCTGGAGCGGGATCGATTTGGAGGTGGAGTGTTTGTCTTGGTCTTGGGTGGTGTGTCACAGCATCATTGGACTGAGCTTGTTCTCATTGCAGGTAATCTCAACACTGTGCGTTACAGGGAAGGCATCCTCCTCCCTCATGTGGTAGTACCCTTCATGCAGGCTCATCCTGACATGACCCTCCAGCATGACAATGCCACCAGCCATACTGCTCGGTCTGTGCATGATTTCCTGCAAGACAGGAATGTCAGTGTTCTGCCATGGCCAGCGAAGACCCCGGATCTCAATCCCATTGAGCACGTCTTTGACCTGTTGGATCGGAGAGTGAGGGCTAGGGCCATTCCCCCCAGAAATGTCTGGGAACTTGCAAGTGTCTTGGTGAAAGAGTGGGGTAACATCTCACAGCAAGAACTGGTAAATCTGGTGCAGTCCATGAGGAGGAGTACTGCAGTACTTAATGCAGCTCGTTGCCACACCAGATACTGACTGTTACTTTTGATTTTGATCCCCTTTGTTCAGGGACACATTATTCCATTTATGTTAGTCACATGTCTGTGGAACTTGTTCAGTTCATGTCTCAGTTGTTGAATCTTCTTATTTTCATACTAATTTACAAGTTAAGTTTGCTGAAAATAAACACAGTTGACAGTGAGA